>NW_015161484.1:172342-201714 GCF_001447785.1 Gekko japonicus | reverse complement strand
TCTTTCCCTGTTCTTTCTTGTTTCCTGAAGCCGTGTCGGTTTAGCCCCCTCTACTCCTGCCAGTCGGACAGTTCTGAGGACAGTTACGTGCCCATGCACCCCAGTGCCTCCCCGCCCATCGCAGGATCAGACTGCACACCGGATGGCTACATTCCCATGAGTCCAGGCTCAGCTACATTTACTTTCCCTTCGGTCAGCACTGAAAAACGTTCAAGCCCTTTGCCAGAACTCCCGACAGATCTGGAGCCGCCCCCCGTGAACCGGGATCTCAAGCCTCGTCGGAAACGTAAGGGGCTGTTTTCTAAGGGTGGGTCTGTGAGCAGATGGGGGGGGGGACTTGGTGGGGTTGTTGATGCGACACCCATAAATGGGCATTGAGGCCAGTGGGTCAAGGGAACTCAGAGAGTTCGCTTCCAGGTCAGGTGAGTCCTGAGCAAGAATTCAGGAACTAGAAAATGAGTTCTGACCTCTTCACTCACTGATTACAAGCTACGCCCGTGTAGGAAATCGTATGTGGATGATCAGATATATACAGGGGTCATTTCGTAGAGAAAGAGGTGCAGGAGCTCATTAGCATAACTTATTTGCATAACTTATTTGCATATGCCACACCCCCTGACATCACCAGAAGTGTGTCAGAAGGCAACACCCACCGCTCAGGCTCCACTGGACTGTTTTGGATTGCTAGCTGTTGGGGGAGGGGGGAATGTGCAAATCTGCCCTCGCAGAGAAGGGAAAGCTTGTACCTGAATAAAACTTGGTCTTAAAGGTGCCACTGGACTGTTTTGGATTGCTGGCTATTGGGGGGGTGGGGGAACGTGCAGATCTGTCCTCACAGAGGAGGGAGAGCTTGTACCTGAAGGCGGGCCGGGGGGGGGGCTCTGCAAATTACCTGGCTGCTTCTTGCTCCTCGTGGCCCAACTGAGGGCTGCTGGGAGCAGGGGGCGGGGCTTGTTGCATGTGCCCACCCCCTGGGCTCCTTACTGCCGGAGCTCCGCTCCTGTGCGCTCCTGCAGGAAATGACCCCTGCATATATGTGAGATTTACACGGTGGCCTGCACAGAAGGAGCTTCTGTGCAGGGATTTTCTAATATGTGAAGGGTCCTTTTGCGGTGCCTCTAAACTGAATTTTTGCTTCTGGAGGAAACCTGTGCGCTGCACACATTCTGTGTGCAAGGAACAAACCTCTGCCACCTTCAGGTAATTTTCAGCTTCCGTGAACTTAAAGTACCAATCAGGAGCACAGAACACTTCCAGAATGCACTTCACTGCCTTTTCTTGCCAGCACTGGAACAATAAGTAGACCTCTCTCTCTCTCTCTTTCTGTCTCTCTCTTTCTTCCAGCACGACCACCTCCACTGGATCTGCGAAACCTCTCCACCATCAGGGAACATGCTGCCTTGACCAGAACGTGGACTGTGCCTTAGTGAGTGTCCTGACTGACTGTTGTTGTTTTTTTAGCTGGTTACCCTTTAGAAGGGAAGATGTTTACAGAAATTGTGCTGGTCAGCAGCTTTGCATATTGCTGAGCTGGCTGTATAATGTTCTGGAGATGCTTCCAAACAGAGGGTCTAGCTCTTCAAGTGGAGTGGGGTTTCTCAGAGCATCCACATGATGTCATCCGCCGCCCATGCTCCTCCAGTCATGCTCAGGGTCTTCCAAAGATCTGCCCCAGTGTTTCCTGAACCTGCTTTGCTCAAAGGGTTCCAAAAAGATCAGAGTCGAAACTGGTTTCCCCACATGTGGAATGTGGGCAGGAAGGTGTAGATTTCTGAACCTCCCTGCCATGTTTGGCCCCACTTGCCCTTTTGGTCCCCTCGTGCCCGCCATTTTCCTCACTGCCACTGGAGGGCTTTTCCCCATGTTTTAAAAAACGATAGTAGGTCTATTACTATAGCGATATGCTTACTACCAGTGGAAGGGGAAATTGTCCACTGTTGAATCAGCCTGAGCCACTGAGATGAAAGACCACCTCGAGGTGTTGATTTAAACTGAGGATGTCTTAAGTCATTGTTTTACATTTCTACCCATTCTGTTTGCTCTGAATATTTGTTTCAAAATCGGTAAGTCTGGAAAACAGATGTTTGCATTTTTTAATGGTGGATAGGAAGAAGTTACTAGCAAGTTGCACTGAATGCTGCCAGATGTCATTTTAGACCTTTTAACCGTTCTGTTCTGGCCACTGAAGGAAACATCAATCGAAACATTTTGAAGTGAGAGGCATCATTCGATGCATTGATTTTTCTGTGCTAGTTCGGTCAGATTGTTGCCAATAAATTGTGAATTTCGTAGTGCAGTGTGGATTTTGTTTTAGTTATCATGACAGCCTTTTTTATAGTTATCATGACAGCCTTCTTAAAGCATTTGCATTTCCAACAGGAAAGTTATAAATAATTTCTCATTCCCCAAGAAATCGTCTGTGAGCGAAGTCTCCCTCTCTAAACAGACTTCCAATACAAATTCCATGGAACCCGTCCCAGCCTTTTGAAAGTCATAAATTGGCTTCTTCTTTTTTTAAGAGAAAGATTTCAGTAACACACCTCCTTCTAGACCAGGGGTGTCAAACTCATTTGTTATGAGGGCCGGATCTGACATAAATGAGACCTTGTTGGGCCAGGCCATGTGTGCCATAAAATGTACTGCCAGGTAGTGGAGATATAAACTTTATAAAAGGACACAAACACAAAGGGGTTTTATGACTTAAAATAAAAACATGCTTAAAACATTAGCACTCTTGCAATGTTTTGTTTATTTAACAGTGTCTGATAACTGACACCTCTTGCTCTGAATCATCGCATCAAAATGTCTGTGCTGTTGCAATCATGAGTATAGTTTTCAGGTGTGTATCTGTAAGCTGCAAACCTACGATGACGTAGCAGCAGCAGCAGAAATGGAAGAAGAAGCAGAGCAGAGTCAGTTCCACTGTGGGCCTGATGGAAGCCCTCCGGGGGCCTAATCCGGCCCCTGGGCCACATGTTTGACACCCCTGTTCTAGACTGCATGCCTCAACAATGTTGCATTTTGTGGCTTGCAAATGTATAGGCAATCAATTGAGGTGATTCTTGAATCATTATTACCCTTTCAGGGTGTGAATGTAATACGTGGCTGGGACATACACGTGAATTTAAAATGGCTTCCTCCCACTTTTTTTTGTCAGTGTGAAAATGCCCAGGTAATAGATTCTGATTCTTGAATCATTATTACCCTTTCAGGGTGTGAATGTAATACGTGGCTGGGACATACACGTGAATTTAAAATGGCTTCCTCCCACTTTTTTTTTGTCAGTGTGAAAATGCCCAGGTAATAGATTCTGAAGCATCCTTCTGGAGATCCTTGCCTAATTTAGAGCCAAACTACATGTTTTTTAACGAGTAGGTTCAGGGTTCCCTTGGCACGACATTTTCCTGGATCAGAACAGCCTTGTGGGCTGGGAGTAGGGGTATTTGCCTGGTTGTGGGGCTGCACTTGCAATATTGAGTGCAATGGGACAAAGGCACCCCTCCCCCATTTCGATTTGTGAAAATGACAGGGGGGTGGGCAGAGGCCCCTCCTCTCCCCGCACTGCAGTCCTGATCGGAATTGGGCTCTGCAATTCTGGGAAAGCAAGTTTGCCTCAACTTCTGCCTGGGTCTGGAGCAAGTGAGCATGGCTGGGAGAAACCTGGCCAATCCTGGTGATTTAGGCCTCAGGAAAATCCAAGTGCGGGGCATCCTCTGTGTCTCCTGTTGCCCGTGGGCATCTTACGTAATGGCACATGTGCAGGGACAGCTGTGAGGTGGCGCGTTCCCAACCGGGTGTTCACGTGTCTCGCTGGAGCAGCGGAATGTAAACGCAGGGCTCCTTGAAAGGGCGTCTCGTTCCACATCCAGAGAGGGGCTCTGAGGTTTTCACACGACCACTCCTGGGGCAGGAGACCCGAGGAGACAGAGTGTGTCGACATCGTGGGTGTCAGGAGGGTGTCAGGAGGCCTCCAGCGCAGCGTGCGTGTGACGCGAACGAGAAAATCAGAAGTGATGTTTGAAGGGAAATGGTGAGGACAGGGAATTTGGAAGAGGATGTAGACCAGGGGTGGCCAAACTTGCTCAACCTAAGAGCCACATAGAATAAACGTCAGATGTCTGAGAGCCGCGAGACACGAACAGATATTGCACACAGAGTTTGATTGGAAAATATGCACATTTGCTTTTTATTGGCCCCGGTCATACGGGCCAGATAACGCGGGGGGGAGGCGTGGCTGTTTGCCCCGGAGCAAAATAAAGTGCGGTCGCCCGATCACACGGTCCCCCGAGGCTTCGCGCTTAGGCTGTTAGCTGGCGATCACACGGCGATGCTGGAGCGTGGCAAAGAAGCGGCGCGGCAAGCATTTTGCGCTTGTGTGCATGCGCAGTTCCACGAAGCAGCACTGCTTTCAGTTACAAGCACATGCGCTTATGAAAAACATCCGGTTTGCGAGGGGACATGGACGGGCGCCGGATGCCACGGGATACTAGCGCTCCTGCAATCAGACGCCCGCCCCTGCCCCACATTTTCCAGATACTAGTGTACTTTCCGCGGTACTTTTTTACTGCGCATCTTTGGCAGGATGCCACGGGTTGGCCATGGATGCGCTACGCTTCCCAGATGTTGCGGTGTGATTGTGCACCAAAAATCCGCATGACAGTCGTGCCTTTAGCGCGGCAAATGGTCCGTCTGAACAGGGCCTAAATACTTTATTTTCTGTTAAATAAACCTTTGCTGTTTATCTCCACCTGGGTCTTGCCTGTCAAGTCAGAGGACCTAAGCAGCAGGGGGTCTCTGTTTACCTCACATACAAGTACAGCCTTCGTCTAGCAGGTCTGCAGAATAAGAGACCTGTAGGAAGCACATTGCTTAGGTGCTGCCAATCTTTATTTTAAAGCTTGCGTCCCCCTTTTTATTTGATTGTGGGCGGTTGGGGGTGGAGGGAAAAGGAGGCTTGGGCATTCTTCAGTCCAGAAGGCAGTTGCCTCAGGGCCTTTCCTCTTCCCACCACCACCATAGCTGTCGCCACTGGGCCCCTTTCTGTTTTCTTCTGCAGGAGAAAATGGCTTGGTGTGGATGATTTTGAGAACGATGGCGGGAGGAGAAAGGGTTCCACAGCCACTCACCCCCACCCACCTTTCCTCAGTTCAAACTGGTCCCTTCCCACAGCTGTTTTTCAGCTAAAAAAAAAAATGTCAGGACTCCACAGTATTCCCTCTAAGCTGAGTTAGTGTGAGCTAGCTCACAGTTCTTTAGCCTCCGGCTCACCTATTTTTGTCTTAGCGCAGGAAGAATGGCTCCAGAGCAAACTAATTTATGCAGTAGCCAAATCACTCGTTCACAACATTAATGCCAGTCGCTCACAAAGTAGGATTTTTGCTCATAAGACTCCACAGCTTAGAGGGAGCATTGGTCAGGAATTATGTCTCTTAGCTCTTGCTAAGATGGCTTATGTTCCAATCATTGTTGTGAGGGCCCCTATCCTCTCTCTCTCTCTATCTTTCTATTTCTCTGTATCCTCTGGATTAGTTAGCAGCCAGGTCTGTTGTGTTAGAAGCACTGTTTTCTTCCAAAATGGTGCTGTGCTTATCAGTATGTAGTACTGTAGTTCAGTTGGCCAGTTCTTTTTGAAGCATCAGAGAAGAATAGGGTATATTCTGTTTCGGTAGCAGGATAGCCGTAGGAAATGCCAGGTTTACTTGGCTGCTGGAGGCCATGCTGGGGAAAGCCCTCCTGGTACATGTTAGCAGTTCGGTGGTGCAGGCCTGAATCAGCTATGTGGGGTAGGATTGCCAAGTGTACTTACCTTGGCGGTGGGGGAGCCTCGCCAGGCTCCGGGAGCTCTCCAGCGATGCGTTTGCGCACACCCCGCCAGCACGTCACAGGAAGTGACGCGCTATGTCGCTCACGTTGGGTGTGTGGCCCCAATCGTCAGAGGGGTTTTCCCTCCGACGATAGGGGCCACGCCCCCAACGTGAGCGACATGGTTGCGTCACCTCTGGTAACGCAACCACGCTGCGCTTCGGGGGGCGGAGTTCCCCCCGGGGGCCGATTCAGCGGCAGCGGAAATCGGGCCTCCAGAGCGGGGGTTTACCCGCCCCCACTTGACAGCCCTAATGTGGGGAAAGCAGAGATGCTTTTTAGTTCATTTGGAGGACGGGCTTGCTGAAGAATCCTGGTTATTTCTACTTGGCTGGCTTTCCTCTGGAGTAATTTTGCCCTGGGGTTGTTTGTTTAGAATATTTTTGGCTCTCTGAATGTAGACCCTCCAGGCAGCTTCCAGTCTTCACATTCAAACAGCGAATTAAAAGATAAAGCAATGGTACGGCAATAAAAGCAGCAGTCTTTAAACCCCTCTCTTAAAACCCTGTAGCAGTAAAACCAGTTTTCGAAAGTGTAGCTGTGTTTCTTTTAATAGCTAGAACAGCAAAAGAAAGGGGGAACCAGAAACATTTTTTTTTTTAAATCAACCCAAAGTTTGTGGGGAGGGGGCATTTCACCAGGCATCTATGAGCAGGCAGCTGTAGGCGAGGAGTTCCCAGGGCCGGCTCACCCACTAGGCGAACTAGGCATTCGCCTAGAGCGCCGGGCCCTGGATGGGGCACCAAGCTGTGCCTCCCCCCTCCTCCCCCCCTTTGGTGACGGCGGGGGTGGGGGGAGGAGGCGGTGGTGGCAGCAGCAAATGGGTGGCTGGCTCCAGAGGTCTCCAGGTCTCCAGGCCCCACTGGGAGATTGGCATCTGCGCCACAAGGCAGCCTCACCTAGGGCGCAGAAACACCTCGAACCGGCCCTGGGAGTTCCAAAGAAAAAGGTGCCAGCGGAGAGCAGGCCCTGCCTTTTGTAGCATCTCCTGGTTCTGAGAGTGGAAGCGTCCAAAGAAGATCTTAACCAACAGGCAGATTCATGTGGCTGCAAGAGGTCCTTTAACTATTTTAGGCCTGGACAACTGTTTGACGGTGATTCACCGGTCCTTTGAATTGCATCCACCAAAATGACAATCAGTGTACCCTTTTCAGCATTGACAAAACATTCTTAGCCACTTACAGGCCTTGTAGTCTTGCTGCTGTGCTTTGCCCCAGTGGGAGCTTTTGAACGGAGTTCAAGGGCAGACCCAAGGAAGTTTGAAAAAGAGGATGTGGTCACAGGCTTACCAAGTACTTACCGCGATTCGGCCGGGGACACATACTTCTTCCCAGGACCATTCCCGTGGAAAACAGACACACCGCACCATGCCGTCACCAGGAAGTGACGCTGGGCGACGCTCTGGCAATGGGGCTGGAAACCCGGTGGTACCATCGAGTTTCCAGCCCCATTGTCAGAGCGTCGCCCAGCGTCACTTCCTGGTGACGGCATGGTGCGGCATGGGTGTGTTACAGGGAGGAATCTTCCGGACGGGGATCATGTGTCCCCCGCCGAATCGCGGTAAGTACTTGGTAACCCTATGTGGTCAGTATCTGACAATCAACTTGGCAATATTTGAAATTTCCCCCCCCCCCCCCCAAATGTTCAAAACAGCCAAGGAGCAGACCTCTCCCATGTGCCGAATGCCTTTTTTCACAGGGCATTGCAGACGCGGTGCGTGCAGCCGCCAGAGCTAATCAACTTATTCTCGTCTCCAAAATGTCGGTGGCCATACAAGCAAGGGTGTGCGCAGGCCCCAGATGTGATCGGTGTCTGCCTCAATTTATGCTCCTTACCTGACAGTTCTTTGAGGCCTGCTGCTTTCTCCTCGCACTGCTGGCTGGCATTTAAAAAAGAAAAGAAAAAAGTCCTGTCAGCTTCAGTAGCAGAAATGAATCATCCGCCAAGGTTACGCTGATGAGAACATAACCTACTTTGTCGTTCAGAGAGAGCTGCCCTAATGGAGTGGGGCCTGGGTCAGGCCTATTCCCCACCACGTAGGCTGTGTCAGACTTTGGCTCGGCTTCAGTGCATCTGCAGAAACTCTTCCTTGACTCTGTCTGTGTTTGTGTTTTGTGCCCCCCCCCTCTTTCTCCCCCACCAGCAATCGAACAAGCTTTATCTCTCCAGAAAGAGACGGCATTAATTCAGCCAGGGTCTTTGCCAGTTCAATTTCCGGAGAAGAGGAAGAAAGCTACATTCAAATGGTAATCATTTTCCTATGGCTCGTGTGCCAAATCACGTGAACGGAAGGCTCGGGAGTCCAAAAACGTGTGGCAGGCCTTCCCTTTGCCCTCCTAGAGGGAAGGTGGTGGTGGGGGAGTGAATAATACAAGGCCTGGTTTAGAGGGTGATAAGGGAAGTCCTTTCCCCCTCACCCTCCCTTTGCCAGGCCTCAGCTGTTTACGGGAATGTCAGTGGCGCTTTTCCCAAGCAGTCGCAAGGATTGGGCATATTTCCATGACAATCCGCCGAAGGCAAGGCGCCAACTCTGGCTGCCATGTTAGACAAGGCCTCTACTGAATCTCCCAGGAACACACAAAACACTGAAGATGTTCTTTCCTCTTCTTCTGCCTCCTGCTTTCCGCCAGGTGCTACACAGGGCAGGCTTTCTTCAAGGGGGGTTTGGGGAAGGAGCGCAAGTCGAAAGAACGATGGCTGGACGTAGGCCAAGGGACGGTGCCAGGGCATGAACTAAGTTGCCAAGCAAGTGGGGTGGGGGTGGGGGGCCAGGAGAGGAGGAGAGACCGGGGAGGGGAGGGTGACCGAGTGGCAATTGGGAAGCTTCGTCTCGGAACCTCTGCATTAGATCCCAGCAAAAATGGTGCCAGCATCCGGAGGTGGGTGGGGTAGGAGTCGATCATTCGGGACGTCAAGGACGACAGCCAAACCTTAAAGTCCCGGGGTCACCTCAGACTGGTGGTCACGGAGTTACAGCACTCGTGAACACACCAGTTGGTCCCGGGCAGAAGGGTACGAGTGGATTTGACCTCCCGGGTCCTCGGCTCCCTCCTCTCCGTCTCCCTTTCCCGAATGCCAACCAATCCTCCTCGGGTTCCACCTGCGGTTCTGTATAGCTTTGATGCTTTTTTCCTTTAAGGGCTGGATACCGGAGGGGAAAATGCATCATCTCTCTTTCTCACTGTCCTGTCCAGTGCGAGCTGTGCTAAGCCAGCACTTTTTAGGTGTGAGTCAACGCACGACTACTAATGACAACTTAAATCGTCTTTATTCAACTTCACACGCATTCAGAAATCAGTTACTCACAGTCGGGCTGATATATCTGGGTGGAAGTTACATCTAAGTCAAATTCTATCGCCGTGGTGAGAAAGAGATGGGCTTCCCCTCTCCTTGCAGTAAGGGTTGATGAACAAAGAAACAGAAAAGAACAATAAAATCCTATCTTTGCGCCTCTGAGCTCAGGAAATTACTCTTAATGAGCCAGTCAGAGGGAAGCTTCTGGGACCCCTAACTGTGGACTCCAATTCCCAGGTGCACAAGTCTTAAAGAGCAGTTTTACTAAACTACAGATAACGCTGACTGGGGGCAGCATAGGTTCTCTTTATTGGGTGTAGCTGTCTCACCTGCGTCCCTCACCGCCCACTCCTTAAAGGACCAGAGCCAGGCTAACAGATTCCCTTGCGATTCCTGCCTTCCCCCACCCATCTCTCCGTCTATCAGCCCCTTGCCGTGTCGCCCAGTCTCCTGACTGCCCTTTACTTCCTCCTTTTCTAGTGGGGCATCTTCGGCTGGGCCGCATGGCCAGGATTCTGGGTCCTCCAGGGAAGGGTGGCACTCCTTGCTTGCCTGCCTGTCGGCTGCTGAGGGGGATGTCCTGCTGTCCCCCACCCGTCTCTCCATCTATCAGCCCCTTGGCATGTCGCCCTGTCTCCTGACTGCCCTTTCCTTCCTCCTTTTCTAGCGGGGCCTCCTCGGCCGGGCCGCCTGGCCAGGATTCCGGGTCCTCCAGGGGAGGGCCGCACTCCTTGCTTGGCTGCCTGTCGGCTGCTGAGAGGGATGCTTCCGGCATAGGAAGGAGGGGGTTGTCCTTTACCTCCTGACAAATGGAGGGTGGGGGGAGAGGAAGAGATTGCTCTGCAGGAGCTCTGAGGTTTATCCCTGCTTGTCTTTCTTGGGTTCTTTAGCAACAGTCTTTCTGGACTTGGCTGCAGGGGCACATCACGGCTTGCTGCCGAAGACAAGGCTGATTCTCCAACCAAGTCTCTCGGACAACTGCCTGGGGTTGCCATAGGGTCGCCAGGTCCCCCCTGGCCACCAGCGGGGGATGTGGGGGGAGTAGGGTTGTCAGGTCCAGGTTGGGAAACTCCTGGAGATTTGGGGCCGGAGCCTGGGGAGGACAGGGACCTCAGTGGGGCACAATGACCTACAGTCCACCCTCCAAAGCATCCCTTTTCTCCGGGGGAGTTGATCTCTGTAGTCTGGAGACGAGCTGTAATTCCGGGGGATCCTCAGGTCCCACCTGGAGGTTGGCATCCCCAGGTTGCACCGTTAGGAGGATGCCAGTGTCCTCCGCAGGCTCACTTTAGTGCCACCCATCAGTAGTATGGCAGGCAGGGCTATTTCAGGGCAGGAACGCACAGGAACGGAGTTCCGGCTGGCTTCAGAGGTGGCCACGCCCACTACAGCCAAAACGTGTGCGTGGCTACAGAGGGAAGGCCTGGACAGCGACACACACACCCCAGCAACTCCGAGGTGGGTGGGCCAAGGGGGCCCCTGGAAGGATCGGGGAGGCCTGTCCAAGGGCTGGCTTGCCCGGGCTTCCTGCACAGGGGTATGGCTTATTATGCTAATGAGCTGTGCTGTCAGGGGTGTGGCCTAATGTGGTGAGTTTCTGCTGCTGGGTGTGGCCTATTATGCTAATGAGTTCCTGCTGGGCTTTTTCTACAAAAAGAGCTCTGAATCGGCAGGTGACCAGATCTCCTCCTGGAGCCATGCCACCGCTGGCTGGGTCTAAGCCGAATGGCTTGGTTTAGCCCCTGCTGCTGCTGGTGGTGGTGGTAGAAGCGCAGAGGGGATGGATGCGTTTTGTCCGGGCGGACCAAATAGCTTGGACCAGCTCTGGCGAAAGGACAAGGCTGGGAGGAGTTTCAGGCTTGCTGGTCTGACCTGCTCCGTGCCTTGCACACTGCAGCCTAATCAGTTACTTCCTGGTTTGGGTTGTTATTGTTTTTTTCATGAGAGCTGCCAAACTGTGGTTGTGTGTTTGCTTTGTAAACCAGGATCGCAAGCCAAGTATATTCCTGGCACAGTTTGCCTGTTTGGAATCAACAGCCTGGTTTCCTGCCCAAACCAGCTAACTCGTGGCATGGGAAGGGAGGACGGGGTCATGCAAATATGTCCAAGGTTCCCTCCAGTGCGTAGAATAGTTGGGTAGAATCAAGCCAATCGCATCTTCTTTTGGAATTACGGGTGTAAACTAATTTTCACCAACATAACTTGGACGTGGTATAAGTAGAAGAAGAAAAAGAAGAAGAGAAAAGATTGGATTGGATTTATACCCCGCCCTTCACTACCCAAGGGGGTCTCAGAGTGGCTTACAAACTCCTTTCCCTTCCCCTCCCCACAACAGACACCCTGTGAGGTAAAAGAAGAAGAGACTGGATTTATACCCCGCCCTTCACTGCCCAAGGGGGTCTCAGAGCGGCTTACAAACTCCTTTCCCTTCCCCTCCCCACAACAGACACCCTGTGAGGTAAAAGAAGAAGAGACTGGATTTATACCCCGCCCTTCACTACCCAAGGGGGTCTCAGAGCGGCTTACAAACTCCTTTCCCTTCCCCTCCCCACAACAGACACCCTGTGAGGTAAAAGAAGAAAAAGAGGCTGGATTATACCCCACCCTTTACTACCCAAGGGGGTCTCAGAGCGGCTTACAAACTCCTTTCCCTTCCCCTCCCCACAACAGACACCCGGTGAGGTAGGCGGGGCTGAGAGAGCTCTGACAGAAACTGCTCTTTTTCAAGAACAGCTGTGCCAGAACTATGGCTTGCCCAAGGTCACCCAGCAGGTGCAAGTGGAGGAGTGGGGAATCAAACCCGGTTATCCCAGATTAGAGTCCGCGCACTTAACCACTACACCAAATTGGTGTATAAACAGCAGCTGCTCCACTGTTTAGCAAAAGGCTGGATTCACCAGGATCTGACCCCCTTTGCTTTGCTGTTTTGAGCTTCTAAATGCTCCCGTGTAGCAGTTTACTACAAGGGGGAAACTTCTGCAAAAAGGACACGATGAACGAAAATGTTGCCACTGCTCAGGGCCCCTTCACATTCTCCATTGTCTCTTTATTGTTGTCTGGGAAATTGGGGTGATTTACTGTGTGTAGCTCTTATAGAAGGTGGGTAAGGCATTTCACAGATGCAAAAGGCCACAGTGGGGAATGCCTGCAAATAAATGGTTGCTTCGTTGGTTTGGTTTACTTTGCTGCCAGTCAATGTGGCGAGCATAGCATTTGCGCTGCAAGTCCCTTCGGTGGAGATGGCAGTGCCTGGGGCATGCACTTAAAGCAGATGTTCGACCAGTGAGCCCAGTATTGCTTGCTCTGCCTCTGACAGGAGCTCTTCAGGCTATCTGGCAGATAAAAGTATTCCCCAGAATCTGTTATTTGAGATGCTTTTAACTGGAGGTGCCGGAGGGATTGGACCAGGGACCTTCTGCACGCAAGGCAGTTGCTTGACTCCTGGACTTTGGCCCCTCCTGCTGGCTTTGGCTGCACCCGCCCACTGGAATTCTTTGTCCTTCAGCCTTTCACTGTCATCTCTGCAGAGCCCTTAAAAAAAAACAAAAAAACTACAAGTGAAAATGTACGGACCTGCATCCTACAACTGCTCAGCAAAGTCTGAAGCCTTCCTCCAAGCGAAAGAGCCTGTCTTTGCCATCAGGGGCTTCCCTCGGTCACCCTTTCAGCCTTAAAAGGGAAGGGTTGGAGGTCACTGAGTTGTGGATGCCACGTTCGAAACCTGAACTGCTCCTGAAACAAGCACGGCTCTTGTTGAAAGGTGGGGAGCGCCAGAAGTATATTTATTTATTTATTTATCATATTTATACCCCGCCCATCCCGCAAACGGCTCAGGGCGGCTAACAAAGCGGTACCATGTACCAATAATATACCATAAAAATCTTTAAAACTCTATAAAATCACATACTCAATTCTGCACATAAATTAACAGTTAACAATAAACTGGGGTGGGTTTTTTTTGCACAGAACAGGGCTAACCATCAAACATGTTGAGTAGTCCCAAAGCCAGGGCAAGGAAGTAAATAATTTTCAGTCTTTGGGTTCCTACTTAGTCACTCCAGAAAGGTCTTTGGGTTCCTACTCAGTCGCTCCAGAAAGGTCTGGATTCTTGGCAAGGCATGTCATCTGCTCGGAGAAGCAACTTTTCCTCACAGCAGCAGGAAGGACTCGGGAACAGGCGCCCCCAACCTTCTTGAGCCCGCGGGCACCTCTAGGATTTTGAGCAGTGGTGAGCACCACTGCAAATGGCTGCCACGGGGGGCGGAGGGCAGCCAGTAACGCCTGACAACGGTCCCACCCACTTTGAGAGCCAGTTTGGTGTAGTGGTGAAGTGCGCAGACTCTAATCTGGGAGAACCGGGTTTGATTCCCCACTCCTCCGCTTGCACCTGGCTGGATGACATTGGGCAAGCCATAGTTCTGATAGTTTTACTGGATAGTTCTGATAAGAGCTGTCCTTGAAAAAGAGCAGTTTCTGTCAAGAGCTCTCTCAGCCCCACCCACCTCACAGGGTGTCTGTTGTGGGGAGGGGAAGGGAAAGGAGTTTGTAAGCCGCTCTGAGATTCCCTTGGGTAGTGAAGGGCGGGGTAGAAATCCAATCTCTTCTTCTTCTTCGTCTTCTTCTTCTTCTTCTTCTTCTTCAAAAGCCCAAAGGGGACCAGGGGAAGTACTGGTGGGCACCAGGTTGCCCAAAGGCACTGTGGTGGGGGAACCCTGCTCTGGAACAAAAAGCCCACCCTAGAAGGTTTCTCTTCTGCCATCTTCCATGCTCACTGCTCCCCATTTTTCTTCTCTGGAACTCCATCTTCTAGAGAAATCTGCACACGCTCAGGAACAACCCCCCCCATCTCTTCAATTGTCAGGTTTTTTTCCCAGCTGCCATTCATCTGAAAATTCCACTTGTAGGATCCTGGCAGCCAGCTGTGGATACCTTCTAGCTGAGGAAGCTGCCAGAACGGGCCTGTGGTACCTTATGCATCAGAGGAAGGCTCTTTGGGTGGAAGAAAACTTCAAACTTTGTGGAGAGGCCTAGTAGGATGCAGGCCGACTTTTTGCCTCTCCTGTTTCTCCCCCTCTCCTGCCTAATTTCCCCATATTGGGGCAGGAGGGTGTTAATCTGGCTTGGAGGTTTGCTCATTCCGTTTGTCATTTTTCAATATATTTCCGACCAGGGGTCATTTCGTAGAAAAAGAGGTGCAGGAGTTCATTAGCATACCTATAACTCATTAGCATACGCCACACACACTGACATCCCCAGAAGTGTGTCAGAAGGGGAAGCAGAAAAGCGGGAGGCATCTTCAAAAGCCTCCCCTTCCCTTCCCCAGCAGACCTGCCAAGGTGGGGTGGGGGGAAAGTGAAGAGAGAAGGGATTTAAACCCCTTCTCTCTAGAGTTGTGCCACAGGGCTGGCTGGAGAAGGAAGGGGAGGTGGGTAGACATGCCTGGTTTCCCAGCCCGATCTTCTCCCAGCCCAGCTGTGGGGCACCTGGAGAAGATTGGGCTGGGAAGCCAGGCATGGGTTCCTTACTGCTAGAGCGCCGCTCCGGAGCACTCCGGCAGGAAATGACCCCTGTTTCCAACAGTGCTTAGCAATTTTAGGCACTCAAAGAATTTGTTGTTTATGATGGTTAATGATTCTCATTCCCCAACAGGAGCACCGGCAAGCGACCTCTCCATGCAATGGGGCTTTCCAATGGCCAAAGAAGTTCAGCCTTGATTACTTAGCATTGGATTTCAATTCTGCTTCTCCGTCGCCTGTACAAAAGGTAAATGTAGCTCAAGAAGGCACAGAGTCCCCACTGCTCCTCGTCATTAGCGACTGGCAGCAAAGTTTGGTATCTAATCATAGCACATGGCTTCCCCTTCATTTTGGTTTGAATCCAGGACTGGAGAAGATAGTTCGAAGGAAACACTTCAAGATAGAAAATAACATCGGCCTTGCCCTCACTGAGATAAATCTATCTCCAAGGGCAGAATTACTTATTAGGTGGAGTTCTGTGTTTGTAAGAAAGTTTGTAGTTTTGTTGTGTCACTGAATGCAGCGGCTAGAGTCACAATATCAATGGAGAGGCCAGCGCAGAGGACGACTTAACCTTTTCTCTTCCCCTCACATTACTGTGGGGAAACACACTCCCCCTCCACACAAACAGACTTGCCTTTGGCCCTACTGAGGACCAAACTAGATGTGTATTGGGATATTTGGTTAATATAGCAGAGTCTGCCCAGTCATGGAAGCATGAGATTGAGTGCAGTTGTCACAGCTCAGGTGGGGTGTCACCTGACGCTGCCACCACTCTGGATTTAGGTTCCCTTGAGAAGTCCCAGAGTACCCTCCCAAGACCTTCAAACCTCCCTTTTGGCGGAATAACAGGCGTGAGGACCAGGCAGAGTGAAACAAGGAAAAGGTGTATTTTATAGGAGGTCAAACAAACAAGGTGCAGAATAATAACAGTAAGTGGGTGAAAAGAAAAGAAATCAAATGCCCTAACACGTCTAAATATATACTGTCCCCAGCTCACTATCTGCAGTGGTCTTAGACTACTCACCCTTCCCTCAGGATGAGGGTCTCTTCCCTCAGGATGAGGGTCTCTTCCTGCAGGAGCTTTCCTTCTAGCTCTGCCCTTTGGGAAGAAGAACAAACTGCTTCTGCTCTGGCACCAGCCCTTTTGTCCCCCAGCCCTCTTCTTCCCTATTGGTCAATTTTGGCTCCAAAACCTCTCAGGGGCTTCTGGGAGTTGTAGGCCCAGCCTCAGCTACTGCTAGCCAGGCTCCCTGCGCCTAGTAGGCCTCTGGTGGCACAGCCCAGATCATGACAGCAGTAAATAAATCTCCTGAGAAGTATATTGCAAGGGGAAAAAATTACATTTATTCAAGTAGAAGCCAGGCTTGCTATTGCCAGGGCCAGGGCCTTTTCTGTGGTGGCTCTGTACTGGTGGAATGAGCTCCCGGAAGAGATCAGGGCCCTGCGGGATCTCTTACAGTTCTGCAGGGCTTGCAAGATGGAGTTCTTCCACCAGGCCTTTAATTAGGAGCTGCCACCACATTAACACATTAACAGCTTTAACTATGACCCTGGCCCTTGGTTCCCGACACCTAGCCTGCGCCGTCTGTTTGTTAGGAAGAACTTGAGCAGAATGATGGTGAGATCTGTATACACTCTTAAGAACGCCCTCTTATAACAAGTATTTATTAGGCAGCACTTGATACATTAGGATTGTTTACTGTTGTACTGTTTTTAGATGATTTTATGTGATTTTAACTGTACTGTACTTATTACTATAAGCCGCTAGGCTGGCCAAGTCCCCCCGGGGGGCTGGGAAACCCCCGCCCCAGAGGCCCGTTCCCCGCCGGCGGCGGATCGGGCCCCAGGGGGAACGCCACCCAGAAGTGACGCGACCACGCCGGGCACGCTGGGGGCGGGGGCCACGGTCATCCGAGGGAAAACTCTATGGTTTTCCCTCGGATGGTCGTGGCCCCGCCCCCAGCGTGCCCGGCATGGTCACGTCACCCCGGAAGTGACGTGACCATGCTGGGGGCCCGATCCGCCGGCGGCTTTGCACGCGCACACGCACTCCCGGAGCAGCACTGGAGTCCCCCGCTCTGGCGCCGATCCGACTTGGAAACCCTATGAGCTGCCCTGAGCTGGCTGTAAAGCAGGGAGGGTGGGGTATAAATTAGATAAATAAAATAAATAATAGTAGTATAAAATAATAAATAAGTAGGTTCTGTTCACATGCGGGTGGCTGTCAAGAGGCGAGAGAATGCTTTCCCTGTCACAAGTGGCCAGCTAAATCCAGCATCAGCATCATGTGTGTGGGGGGAAGTATGAGGGCATCGTTTCTACAGGGGAGACCTGTGGAGATGCGTGACTCCGTGCAGAGGCATGCAGAGAATGGGGGAGAGCAAAAACCAGAGGGGGGGAGGGGCCAGAGGGCAATTCCCAGGTGAAGACAGAGAGACATCCCATTCTAGGAGAGAACACACAGAGTGATGTAGGGCACACACACACACCCCAACATGTCCAGGCATGCTGAGTTCCGCCCTCCAACTATGTGACGGTGTCCTCAGGAGGACTCCATCGTGTCTAGTTTGGCCCTGAGTTGAGCAGCTAACCACACATTACAAAGTTCTCATAACTGCCAAGGGGCCCTGTTGGCAATTGTGTTCTGCAGGGCTTTTTTTTGTAGAAAAAGCCCAGCAGGAACTCATTAGTATAATAGACCACACCCAACATCAGAAATGCATTAGCATATTGGGTCACACCCCTGACAGCACAGCTCATTAGCATATTAGGCCACACCCCCATGCCTTCCCTTGGCTTGCCTGGGCGACCCGTGGCTGTGGGAAGCCCAGGCAAGGCGACCCTTGGACAGGCCGGGGAAGGCACGGGGAGATTTAAATGCCTCCCCAATCCTTCCATGGGGCCCCTGGCCTGCCCGCCTCAGAGTGGCCGGGGGGGGGGTCACTCTCCAGGCCTTCCCTCTGTAGCCACGCATGAAGAGGTTTTGGCTGTAGTGGGCGCGGCCCACTCTGAAGCCAGCCGGAACTCCGTTCCTGCGCGTTCCTGCCCAGAAATAGCCCTGGTGTTCTGGGAGTTGCCGTTCTCAGTTCAGATCAGGACTTGTGGAGGGAGAGAGGTGCCACACTATTTTCTGAACCTGAAATGGTAATTCGTGCTCTTTGGGAAACTTGCAGGTAGCCCATCAGTTACACTCAAGTTCCGTAATTTGGCAAAAAATGACTCATTTCAGGTTGGACAAATGGTGCAGGGAAGAAGGATCGAGCTCCTCCTCTCCCTACAAGCTATGGTGCCAATGCAAATCAGGCCCCACATGTCTTGAAATGAATTTCCAGGCATGGAACTCGTACTGCATCCCTGTCAGCACGACCTGTGGGGGATACAAAGACTTTGTGACGTGGGATTTGGCTGTTTGGTGCCTGTACGTTTCCTTCACAGGGCCAAAAAGTAATGTGTGTGTGGGAGGATTTTGGTGGGGGAAATGGGCTGAGGGAAAAATGTCTGTCCTCCTGCCACCCACACTCTGGTCTTCCTCTTGAAATCACAGCCCCAGCTGCTGCACTGTATAAAGTAAAACAGATTTGGGTAAAGAAAAATCCAGAATACACCTCAATTGCATTTCTGCTCCAAAGGGGGAAAAATGTCATTTCATAGCTGTTTTACCATGTCTCCCTGACCTGTTTAGGGCTGATTCTGCATTGGTTTTTCCCTCCGTTGTTTTACAAAGCCTACCTTGGAACAGAAATTCCCCTCTGCATTGCATGCTGCTTTCACTTCCTTTGATCATTGGATTTTATAGTAGCCTCCACACTGCATGCCGGCTTTCGTTTCCTTTGATCATCGGGTTTTATGGTACCTTCTGTGTAGATTTATGGCCCATTCAGGGGTGACATTTGCAGTCCGTACAGCATTGCCCCAAGGTATTTGAGTGTGGTTTTGAGTTGCACTTTTTCCTCCCAGTTGAGAAAATATGGAGCGAGTGCTAGATGCAGAATTACCCTTACTCTGGGTGACAAAGTGACAGATGGGAGATTAAGCCAATAGATGCTTTTGTCAGCCAATGACTCCCTCAGCATCAAGGTGAAAACGAAAGGCCAGCTAAGGGCAGCAGGGGCGGGGGGGGGGGGGGGGGGGGTTGGCATAAGCCCCACTCCATCCCTATTAAAGGTTTTTGCTCACAGCTCTGTTCTGTTCCATTGTCTTTCTTGGGCAGAAACCCTTTCTCTCTGAAGAGCAAAGAGTGGATTACGTCCAGGTGGATGAACAGAAAACTCAGGCACTCCAGAGCACTAAACAGGAATGGACGGACGAAAGGCAATCCAAAGCGTGAAGAGCACGGGGGGGGGGAGCCAGTCTCTTGCTGGGTTTAATTTTGCACATTGAAATCCAGAAAGTTTCATTATTCCACTGCAACAGTGAAGCATGGAGGATTCTGCAGGACTGCGAAGAAACCCCGGTCAAGGAACAAAATGCTTGTTGGTTTGGAAGGAGCATGTCTGCTGGTTTGTTTTTAGAAGACTGATCTGAAGCCTATCAGAATGGCCCTGTCTCCATCTTGCTTAGCCCATTCCAGAAACATCCATGGTACCATTTCATACCAGAGTTTGGGCCTCTTCAGACACCTAATGGGAACAAAAGCCTAGTTTTGTCGAACTGAACACTGCTGTTACATACTACTACTGTGTTTTTGGTTTTTCATTTATTTTTTAAATCCTATCTATTTAACAGATGCTGCCACTGTTGTTGCATCTGATACTGACAGGTATTGGGGAAATAAGGGCTAAATGTTAGAAAAACAATATAAAAGACCTTTGGGGAGAGGGACCTCCCCAGGTATCCAGTACTTGACTTTCATTTACCTGCTGGGAAAGTGTACATAGAGAACTTTACACTGGTGAAAATAGGACTGCTCATCTGTTTCAAGCATTATCTTCACAGGCAGGCACTGGTCACCCCTGAATGTGGTCTTCTCTGTTGCATCTGCCGTCCCAGTTGCTCCTGGCACTTTTTTGTTTTGGAGCCCCAGTGCTTCAAGGAACTGGAGCATACAAACCCTTGCACTGGGCTTGCGCTGACTCCCGCGCCTTTGCTTTTGAAAGAAATAAAGGGAAGCATCAACACTATTTTCGCGAGGCTGCAAGTGATCAGCAGAGAATCAGAGAAGTGTCGTCGGAGCTGCAGGAGAGAAACAAGCCATTGGAATTCCTGAGGACTGCAACCCAGTTTCTGGATCCCAGTCCGTGAAACAGACTGCAGTCTGAGGAGCTCGCGCTACAGAGTGACTGGAGCAAACCTCATTCAGGCCTTTAAGCAGTTATCTTATTTCACAGTTAGCCTTCTTTTAATAAAATAGAATGTGGACTCAGTTAGACTTCCCTAAGGTATGGATGGCTGTAGCCGCTAATGTTGGGTTTGTTTTGGGTTTTGCAGAGAATGACGGTAGGTTCACCTGGTCCTACCATGACTTTGCTCCTGCAGCCCTGGTACTTCTTAAAGTGCAGCAGGAGACTCCACAGGCCCAAATTTGGTTTGGCTCCTTCCTTTTCCTGGCAAGGCTCCTGTGCCGACAGTAGCTTTGTGGAGGCTCCGGATTCACCTGGTAAAGCAGTTGTTCACCCCTGCACCTTCATACTGGGGAGAGCTTTGCTTGTTAGATTTCTCCCTGTCATATAGGGATACCGGAGCTCTGCCGGAACAGGAAAAAAAACGAGCAGCAGTAACAACTGAAAAGTTCAGAGCCAGGAGTCCGCAGAAAGGGCACCATTTCAGTAGTTCGGCCCGTGAGGTTGTCTTGAGGGCTTGGTGTGGTTGGAATGCCTCATTGATTGACCCAAAAAAACAACAACCCTTATTAGAGCATGTGACAGAGGTGGAGCACTTGAAGGAGAGTTGTCACAAGCAGGCTGTGGGCTCCATGCTCCAGTTGCGTCTTCCACTCTGGATGCTGGCTGTTCCTGGCTCACAACTGCTTGGTCTGCAGCCATGAGCAGGTGATGCTCACCTGCAATGCAGAGGAAGCTTCCCCGTGGCTCTCTGCGGAGCGAGCGGCTCTTAAAAGGCCAATCTTGGGCCACGCCCCTCCCCATCCATTACCACTTTTAATAATCAGCTACTGCGGTAGTCATTCTTTCATGAACAGCACTTGCATCTTCCCTGCTTGGTTTGTGGGGGCTCAAACAGTCCATCCCACTGGCCTGGATGTTGCCAACAGAAGTTGGATTTTCCTGATCTTTATTCCTGTTTAGTCCTTTCAGGGAAGCATTTGCAAGTGGATCTGTACAGAGTTCAGCCTTTACGGAAAGCCATATTTGTCTCGATGGAGCTGACCGCAAGCCTGTCGTTGTTAAACGGGACGCCGTAGTCAAACGGCATCCGTGCGTGTTGATTTTGGCGCCCCGCATCATGCGTCGTTGGGGCAGGGCAGCATGCAGTATCTGCTTCGTCGTGTCTTCCGTGGGTCTCTTCTTAGGATAGTATAGGCTGCGTTGCTATGATGTAAGCCATTACAAATTGTTCATGTTCAGTTTCCAAAGGTTGCATAGCAAACGGTGCTCCTAGAGAGAACAGGGCACATCACCAAATAAAAGCTCAACTACATATTATGACTTTTAGAATTTGTAAATGTGGTCTCTGGGATTCAAGGACTAGAAAGTTGTAGGGACACTTTTAACCTTTTCCTCCCCTGCTACTGGGAACTCCCCAACCTCCTTTTATACCCACTGGGGTTGGAAATATGGGTACCTGTAAGTTTCCCCAGCGGGTGCCAAAAGAAGATGAAGGGTTGCTTTTTCCAGGAAGAAAATAGCCAGGGAGGAAAAAGTTAAAGTTTTCTTATATCTTCTCCTCCTTGATAAAGCAGTGGGGGGGGCACGGGGGGGCACACGACCCAACGTTTCTTGAATGTGTAGCTGAACTCTAAATGTCTTTGCAGTCTCAGAGCTGGCACCTGGCACCCAGGGCAGCTGTGCCATGTGTTCTGGTGGATGCAGAATGACAGGGTTACCGCCCAGCACTCTTGGCAACCACACACGAGGACTTGGCACGCACCTCTTCAATGGAGCCTTGATTTTGTCAGTGTCGTTACAAATAACGTCCACCCCCGGTTGCTTCAGTCAGGCCTGCTTTGTGCGTCTCGACACGTTTGGAATTGCATCAAATGGCCAAGAGGGTCCAGTCTTGAAGCTCTCAGATGCTGTGATCAGGCCAGTGGAAAGAAATGCCATTCTTTCGTTTTCTGCTTTGCAGACTTTTCTCAGGTTTCCCTCAGAAAGTGGACGAGGGATGGATGTTAATAAAATTGCAAAAAAAGTGTTCTGTCAAGTTGCCACATTTTGGGGGTTTGCTGGCCAGGTTCCTTGTTGTGGGAGGCCAACATTTCAGCCGAGTGAAGCTTTTCCCATCACTCCACTTCCATTCTGGGAAAAGGTTCAGCTTCTGAAGTTTTGGACAGGCGCCAGTTGAAACCACAAGAGAACTTCCAGAAGAAAGGGAAAAAAACACCCGTCCCCCTGAATGGAGAGTGAGCATTACGGCAAAACTAAGTCCATGTTAGTTTCCATTGAATTGTGCTAGGGGGGTGGGGGTGGGGACTATCATCCTCTTTTTTGTTGTTGTTGTTGTGACAACAGTTGTTGTATATACTGTGTGCACATGGAGTCATGTCCCTTTTTCTAATAAAGCCAAAAGCGAAAGGATGTCTTTCTTGAGCTTAACAAGTCCTGGAGCACCTTAAAGTCTAATGAGTTTTTACTCCAGCATGAGCTGTTGTGCGTCAGAGCTCACTTCCTCAGATGCAACGGGAATCATTCCCCTCATTTTTATTCAGAAAGTTACAGAAGGGGAGGGCGGGAAAGGGAGGAGTGGGGGGCAAAGATAGTGTCATAAATCAGGTGTGATTGAATGGCTTAGGTTGTTAACACGGAAAGGATACTGAGAAAGATCAGAGGTTCTAGCCCCTCTCGTGGAGCAGATAAAAACAATAAAATACTAGTGAAGGAAGAAGCAGTCTAAAGCGTGAGGAAATTTATTTGATGTCAGTAAAGGGTCATGGTATGATACATCACGTTAAGAGACAATTGGTGATTTGATTCATTTATACCCCACCTTTCACCCCAATCTGACACAAACTGCTCTTTTTCAAGGACAGCTGTGCCAGAGCTTGTGACTGACCCAAGGTCACATCAGCAGGTGCAAGTGGAGGAGTGGGGAATCAAACCCGGTTCTCCCAGATTAGAGTCTGCACACTTAACCACTACACCAAACTGGGGACCCAAAGCAGCTGACATCATTCTTCCCTCCGCCATTTTATCCTCACATCAAGCCTGTGAGGGAGGTTAGGCTGAGAGCTTGTGACTGGCCCAAGGTCACCCAGGGAGCGTCCATGGAAAGGGGGGATTCAAACCTCAGTCTGCCAGATCCCAGTCCGACACTCTTTAACAACTACACCACACTGGCTCTCAAATCAATCAGTCTGCCAGATCCCAGTCCGACAAACTACACCACACTGGCTCTCAAATCACATCTGTCTTGTCAACATTGCTAGAAAGTGGGTCCTGTTGGTTTAGGCTTAGCGCTTTGATTCAGGGCCCCGCCCTTTGATGCTTGAGGTTTGACCTTTGCTGAGAGCAAAATATATACCACAGATAGATCAAGTTGACCTGCAACAAATTGTTGAAATGCCATGGGGGAAAAATACACAGTGATCGTGGTCATAACCTCAGGCCTACGGAAACACCAGTTGGAGAGCGTAACACAAAGGAGAACCAGTCTTGCCATTCGGTCCTAGGTGCTTGCAGCCATTCCTGGGTCAGCTTCAGTCGAGCTGCAGGCTGCCCAAGAGGACAATCTGGTCACCCATCTTCTAACGAAATTCTCCCCTCAGGCCAGATGTCGTGGCTGATGTTGGTGGTTCATTGACAGTGGCACTCTGCAGACGCTCAGAGGCACTCTTGTATTACCTTTATGACTTCATATGTTGCCAGCTGCCTGGAGAAAAAAATACCCTGTCTCTTGAAGAGAGGCTGGATAAGATGTTATTTATCTCCGTGCCATGAAAAGCTTCCGTGCGTGAAGCCTCTGCTAAGGAGGCAGTAAAGATCATCGACATATTGCTGTAGAAATCATGGAAAGTGTAACACAAAGTGTAAGCGTCTGACCTTAATCTAAAGCAACTACACTTTAAATCTTTTTTTCGTTATGAGGGTCTCATGCAGCTTCGTCGCAAACCAGCACCGCACAGGTGGCCAAGAAACAGAGCCAGCCTCGGATTCCGCCTAGCAGGCTCATCTTCTGTGTGGGAGGTTATTGTTTTTATTATTTGTAATTCAACCCTGTCTGAAGTGATACAGCTTGATAGAGACTTCCCACCCTCGGCGAGAGCTCGGCCAGAGTCTTGAATAGGTTGTTCAGCCAGAACAGAAAAATTTTGACCAGCAGGTCCTGTTTCTCCTGCGGCTTCTGCCCGGAAAAGATTTTTTACCATTTCAAAGTCCTCTTCTAAAGCTGACCAAAAAGAAATGCCTGCATCGACTGAGTATGCTAATTCAGAATTCTTTTTTACAAAGAGAGGCCCAAACACTCTGTATTGTGGGTTTATGTGCTGAGTTGCAGGTGTCATGCGGTACCCGAGGAAGAGAACATAAGAGAGAATCCAATGTTAGATCAGGCCAATGGCCCATCCAGTCCAACACTCTGTCACGCGGTGGCCAAAAATACCAGGTGCCATCAGGAGGTCCAGCAGTGGAGCCAGGACACTAGAAGCCCTCCCACTGTTGCCCCCCCAAGCACCAAGAATAAAGAGCATCACTTGCCCCAGACTGAGAGTTCCTATCTATACTTTGTGGCTAATAGCTGTCTGTGCTTGTAGCTGCCGCCACCTCCTGTGGCAGTGAATTCCATGTGTTAATCACTCTTTGGGTGAAGAAGGACTTCCTTTTATCTGTCCTAAGCCGACTGCTCAGCAATTTCGTTGATTGCCCAAGAGTTCTTGTATTGTGAGAAAGGGAGAAAAGTACTTCTTTCTCGACCTGCTCTATCCCATGCATAATCTTATAAATGCATAAACTTATACAAATGTTAAACTCAATAACATTGTGGTCACTGTTCCCAAGCAGTGCAATCACTTTTACATCTCTCACCAGGTCTTGGGCCTGTTCCATAGCACAGTCATTGAGAGTGTCTAGAAACACAATCTCTTTTTCCCGACTCAAATGTGTGGGTAGTTAAAATTACCTATTACACCACAGTTATTTTGTCTAGCTGCTATCTTTAATTCATCATTTTATAATCTTCCTCTGTCTTTTGATCTGGTGGGCGATAACAAACTCCCAGTGTTAAGCTTCCTTTTGGGCCCAATATTTCAACCCATAGCATTTCCAGAAGCGAATCTTACCCTCTCAGTCTTACTGGACTGTATACTCTCTCTGACATACAGAGCCACCCCACCGCCAACCCTTCCCCCCCATCCTTCCGATACAAGTTATAACCAGGAATCACCATATCCCACTGATTTTCCTCATCCCACCAAGTTTCTGAAATACCCACAATGTCTATTTTTGCCCCAAACACCAAGCATTCCAACTCCCCAATTTTACTTCGGACACGTCTAGCATTTGTATATAAACATCTATAGTTTCCCATTCGTCTTGTTGCCTCAGGACCTTGCCAGGCAGTCCATATCGTCAGCCACAGTCTCAGTGGACAGTTCTAATCCATTTCCTTGTAGAAAAGTAACAGCTACCCCTTCATCTCTTTGAGAAGAGCCATCCTGAGCCAGAGACTTTTCATCTCCTGTCAGCTTTCCCCCAATATTCAGTTTAAAAACTGCTCTGCCACCTTTTTGATTTTAAGCGCCAGCAGCCTGGTTCCTTCTCGGGACAAGTGGAGACTGTCTCTAGTACAGCTCCCTCTTGTTCCAAAAAGCATCCCAGTGCCTAACAAACTTGAGCCCTTCCTCCCTACACCATCGTCTCATCCACACATTGAGACTCCTGATCCGTGCCTGTCTCTCCGGCCCTGCGAGTGGAACAGGTAGCACGTCTGAGGCTACCTTGGAGGTCCTGGCCTTGAGTTTCCTGCCTAGCAGCCTAAATTTTTCCTCCAGGACCTCACAACTGCATTTCCCCACATCATTGGTGCCAACATGTACCACGACCACTGGCTCCTCCCCAGCACTATCTACCAGCCTATCTAGAACACATGTAATGTCCACTACCTTCGCACCAGACAGGCAAGTCACCATACGGTCAGTACGTGGGTTGCCACCCAGCTGTCTACCTGCCTAAGGATTGAATCACCAACTACTAAGAGCCGCCCTCCCTCCCGGCCAAGGGATGGTTCCTTGGTGCGAAAGGATACCCGTTCACCAGCTGAAGAAGAGCCTCCCTTCTGAGGGCACATTCCCCTTATCTGCAGCACAGTGCCCTGTTTCCTCTCGACCCTCATGTTCTCTGACAGCAGCGTGGCTGCCATATTCAGAGTGGGACATCTAACAAGCCCCCGAGAGTCTTCTCCATGCGCCTAACTCTGCTTCTCCAGGTCAGCCACCTTGGCCTCAAGGGAGCAAACTCGTTCCCTGAGAACCAGGAGCTCCTTGCAGCGGGCACACACCCAAGACTTCTGTCCAGTCAGCAGATAGTCATACATGTGACACGCAAAACACTGGATAGCCCCCAACCCCCTGCTGGCATTCTGGCTTCATAATTGCTTAAAAAATAATTATATATAATCTCCCTTTTAAAACCCTTTGTATTTATGCGGTTCTCCTTGTAGAAGTCTACTTACCTTACTCGGAACCCAAGGAGACTATGGTCCTGGTTTTCTGGCTCTTCCTGGGCTTCTAACAGAGTCCCTAGTCTAAGAGCCCTTTGGCTTATGCCTCTGGCGAGGTGCTGTCTTAAATAGAAGCCTCCCCCAGCAGAGGGGCATGGCCAGCAGCTATTGAAATTCACCCAGGCACTCAATTATAGTCAAACAATGGCCCTTTCTCACCCTATCTCAAGCTGCCAGGACTCTGCAACAACTCAAAACTCACCCACACACTCCCAAACACAGTCTCTCCGCATAGTACCCTCAGCTGAAAGCAAATAAAAAACATTCACCCCTCTAGCAGCTCTATTTCCTGCTGCGATCCCTTCCTGAGCCTATATGTTACAAGTCTGAGGCAGAATAAAGAAGGACAGGCAACTGATCAAGTTTCCTCCGGTGCTGCTGCTGTGCACACATCAGCCACTGACGCTAACCACAGTCATTTTAACTCTAACTGTTTAAAAAGGAGAGCTGCCACAACTAGTTAAAAAGGATTATTGTTTATCGTTTTCAAAACCTTGAGGTGACGTTTAGAGAGAAAGAGAGGATCCTCACCTTTTCCTGATTGAGGCCCTATCTCTATTCAGCGTTCCAGTGCTCTCAAAAATTCTGTCTTGTCCGTTTTATGAAGACACAAGGAAAGAAAGTCAGTTGATGGCAGTCAAAAAGGCACAGATTTTGTGAGGAAAGGACAATCGAGCTCAATCCAAGACCTTGCATTTCTCCTATTGTATAATGCTGCCATCTGTTGTGTGAGCCCGAGATACACGGTCCAGCTGAGACTGCTCCTTTTGCCATAACTCTTTGGGGTACGTGAAGACTTTTACTTGGAAAGGAGACAAAAATATTTGGCTTCTTATCAGTGGTATTCTGCTCTGTCAGAGGTTGCCAGCCTCCAGGGGGCAGCTGGAGCTCTGGGATTACAACTGGTCTCCCGGCAACAGAGAACAGCTCGCCCAAAGAAAATGGCTGCTTTGGAAGGTTGACTCTATGGCCTTATACCCCACTAAGTCCCTCCCCTCCCCAAGCTCCTCCCTCCTGAGGCTCCTCCCCCAAATTATCCAGGTATTTGAGTTACTAAAGACAGAATGGGACATAACAGGCCAACCTGTGGAACAGGCCAATCAATGTAAATATCTGGGAATCCACTTTGAAGCATCTCCTACATGGAAAATACACTTGGATCTAGCAAGGAACACAGCCTTGAGAGGAAGTTGTAAAATACTTCTACTCAGGGATCATTTCCTACTGGTGCACACAGGAACAGAGCTCCGGCAGTAAGGAGCCCAGGGGGCGGGCACATGCAACAAGCCCCACCCGCTGCTCCCAGCAGCCCTCGGTTGGGCCACGAGGAGCAAGAAGCAGCCAGGTAAATTGCAGAGCCCCCCCCGGCCTGCCTTCAGGTACAAGCTCTCCCTCCTCTGTGAGGGCAGATCTGCACATTTCCCCCCCCCCCATAGCTAACCATCCAAAACAGTCCAGTGGCACCTTTAAGACCAAGTTTTATTCAGGTACAAGTTTTCCCTCCTCTGTGAGGGCAGATCTGCACCCCCCCCCAATAGCTAGCAATCCAAAACAGTCCAGTGGAGCCTGAGCGGTGGTGAGTTGAGGGCTAATTGAGTCACCCTTTACTTAAAGATACGTAATTGCTAAATGTGGGAGCCCAGGTGTCATGGCTACTATCGGATAGAAATGATCATGTCACCCTCTCCGTGGCAAAATTCACCGGCGCAATAATCAAATATAAGAGAAATAATACTAAGTTCTTTTTAAATATTTTTTGTTCTAATTTCTGCTTAAGGTGATAGCTGTATGAGCAGTACTAGATAGATAGACAGACAGACAGACAGAATTGGTAGGCATACTGATGAACAAAAGCTGTTGAAGAAGAATCGGCCTGGATTCTGTAAGGGAAGATCTTTTGGTCAAATCTGCATTTGTCTTTCCCACCGGTGTCCCAGCCCTCTCACTCCGTCTTCAAAAAAGCTGTCTACATTTGGTTTTGTTTTCACACCTCAACAGTGCTAGCATACTTTTGCACGTCCACATATGTTTATTGCCTTCTTGTGGCGGCTCCACTGTCATTGCGCCTCCCCACTGCTTTAAAAGAATCTTCTCCAAGCAACGTTCAAACAAGCATAGAGAAAGACGGCGTCACAGCAGCACGAAACTGATTTAAAAATGCAAATGCAGATTCGACCTTTGTCTCACTAACCTGTTCTTTGAGGGGGTGAACAAACATGTGGACAAAGGATGACCCAGTAGATGTTGTTTACCTAGACTTCCAGAAAGCTTTTGATAAAGTTCCTCATCAAAGGCTCTTAAGTAAACTCAGCAGTCATGAGATATGAGGACAAGACCTCTTGTGGATTAAAAGCTGGTTAATTAATAGGAAGCAGAGAGTGAGTATATACGGGCAGTTTTCACAGTGGGAAATGGTGAGCTACCACAGGGCTTGGTTCTAGGTCTGGTACTTTTTAGCTTGGCCATTAATTATTTGGAGTTGGGAGTAAGCAGTGAAGTGGCTAAGTTTGCGGGTGATGCTAAGTTGTTCAGGATGGTGAGCGCTGGGGAGGATTGTGGTGGTATCCAGAGGGATCTGTCGAGGCTGGGCAAGTGGGTGTCAGCGTGGCAAATGAGGTTCAACACGGGAAAGTGCAAAGTAATGCACATTGGAGCCAAAAATTCCTAACTATAAATATATGTTGACAGGGTCTGAACTGACAGTAACTGACCAGGAGAGAAATCTTGGTGGTAGATAACTCACTGAAAATGTCCACTCAGTGTGTGACTGCAATAAAAAAGGCCAATGCTTTGCTGGGGTCTATTATTTATTTATTTATTTAACATTCGGCTTCTATACCGCTCAGACCCGGAGGTCTCAGAGCGGTTTAC
>NW_015161484.1:166771-171764 GCF_001447785.1 Gekko japonicus | reverse complement strand
ATTGAGGCTTACAAAAGTATACATGGGATAGGGAAGGCAGAGAAAGAATTGCGTTTCTCCCTTTCACATAAAACAACTCATGGGCACTCAATGAAATTAATAAGCAGTAGGTTTAAAGTAGGTTTAGGAGCTGCGGTGGCTCAAGTGGTTAAGATGCTGAACTGCAGGCTGTGGAAGGTCGGTAGTTCAGCAGTTCGAGACCCGAGTGTGCCACATGACGGAGTGAGCTCCCGTCTCTAGTTCCAGCTCCTGCCAACCTAGCAGTTCGAAAGCAAGACATTGCAAGGAGATAAATAGGTACCACTTTGGTGGGAAGGTAACAGCGTTCCGTGCGCCTTGGTGTTTAGTCATGCCGGCCACATGACCACGGAAACGTCTTCGGACAGTGCTGGCTCTTCGGCTTTGAAACGGAGATGAGCACTGCAACCCTAGAGTCGGACTCAACTGGCTTTCGAGCAAGGGAACCTTTACCTTTACCTTTTTTAGGTTTAAAGCAGATAAAAGGAAGTACTTCTTCACCCAAAGAGTAATTAACACATGGAATTCACTGCCGCAGGAATGGGTGGTGGCTACAAGCACGGACAGCTTCAAGAGAGGATTGGATAAACATGGAGCAGAGGTCCATCTGTGGCTATTTGCAACAAGGTATGGAGGGAACCCTATGTCTGGGGCAAGTGATGCTCTGTATTCTTGGTGCTTGGGGGGCAACAGTGGGAGGGCTTCTGGACTTCTGGCCCCGCTGGTGGACCTTCTGATGGCTCCTGGGTCCCCAGCTCTGAGCTTGGAACCCTTCATAGTATAAATAACAGCCTGGAACTTAACATCGGTACTGCTGAATTGACATTAGATCTTAATACCAATACTGCCTGGATCTTAATATCAGTACTGCGGATCAGAATTGGTTTGTTGCACAGTATTTTATGGTTTTACTGTTTTAATTGTTATTTTAATTATTGTTGTAATGGTATTGTATTGAGACTGTTGTGAATCGCCCTGAGCCTGTCCGCGGGGAAGGCGATGTATAAACCAAAAAAATCAATAAAATAAAAATTTAAGCAGGAAAATGTAATCCACTAAGTCAATGCAGAAGGCCAAAATTGAAAATAGCTGTGCAGCTACAATTGGAGCCTAGATAGGTGGGAACCAAGGAGACCTAAATGCTGCAAAATATCAGCATATTGAAAGTGATGAACTTGGCTTCAGTGAATACCCCCGGCAAGTTTCTGCCTAGGAATGCTACCATGAAAGAAATGGTGGCCGGGAAGCCCGTGGAACTAAGGGCAACATAAAACATGGCAATAAGCCCATCGTTACATGGAAGAATTATCTGTCCAGCTTGGGAGTGCCTGTCCAGTTCTGGAAAGGGAGGAGAAATTCCCATCCAAACAATGCAGGCATCAAACTGAATGATGGCACAGAAAAGGAGAATGACGTTTTCCGAACTTTTACCCAGCTGTGTCCTTGTCCTCTTCCCTGACTTTCTGATGATTAAAGCAGGTAAGCAAAGTTCCCCAACTCCTTTCCCTCCCTCCTTCCCCTCATGATCCCTATTCTGCTATTTAGGTAAGGAGGCCTCATGTCGTAACCAGGGGTCATTTCCTGCAGGAGCGCACAGGAGTGGAGCTCCGGCAGTAAGGAGCCCAGGGGGTGGGCACATGCAACAAGCCCCGCCCCCTGCTCCCAGCAGCCCTCAGTCGGGCCACGAGGAGCAAGAAGCAGCCAGGTAAGCTGTAGAGAAGAGTCGCAAAGAGTCGGACTCGACTGTGTGACTGAACAACAACAAGAAGTTGCAGAGGGCCCCCCACCCCACCCGCCTTCAGGTACAAGGTCTCCCTCCTCTGTGAGGGCAGATCTGCGCATCCTCCCCCTCCCATAGCTAGCAATCCAAAACAGTCCAGTGGAGCCTGAGTGGTGGGTGTTGCCTTCTGACACACTTCCGGTGATGTCAGGGGGTGTGGCCTATGCAAATAAGTTGTGCTAATAAGTAATGCTAATGAACTTCTGCAGCACTTTTTCTGCGAAATGACCCCTGATCGTAACTCAAGATCAGGCAGCTCCTTCTTTAATCGGTGATTTCAGTTTATCAGAACAGAACACAGAACAACACAGAGCACACAGCACAACCCCAACTTATATACTGTTTGGAGCTGGCTAAACCACACCCCTAGAACAGTAAGGTCCAGGGCTCTTTTTGGACAGGAACGCACAGGAACGGAGTTCCAGCTGGCTTCAGAGTTGGCCACGGCCACTACAGCCAAAACCTCTGCATGCGTGGCTACGGAGGGAAGGCCAGGAGAGCGACCCCCCCCCCCGGCAACTCCAAGGGGAGCGGGCTGGGGGGCCCTGGAAGGATCGGGGAGGCATTTAAATGCCTCCCCATGGCTTTCCTGGGCTCCCCACAGCCGCGGGATGCCCGGGCAAGCCAAGGGAAGGCATGGGGTGTGGTCTAATATGCTAATGGTTTGTGCTGTCAGGGGTGTGGCCTAATGCGTTCCTGCTGGGCTTTTTGTACAAAAAAAGCCCTGGAAGGTCCAATCATAGCGAGTGGGAAACAGAACAGAGTAAACACCGTCTGACATTTGTTTGGCAGAGCAAAGGTCGAGACGGGGATTGGAATGGTGTTCTGTGCAGGATGGAGATAAAAAGAGGAGAAAAAGTGGATCAAAAGATGGAAGAGCAGGATGGGGGTGGGTGGGACAAGATCTCCCCGGTTTCTGTACCTCTGGCAGCCTCATTTTAACAGAAGGCTGCAGAAGGAAAGGCTTGCTGAGGTAACGGTCAGAGCGACCTCCTCCTATCTAGCCGCTCCCAGGGGAAATGGGCTATGATTCACTGAAAGATTACCCCTTTGAGTTCAATCAAACCAGGACTGGAAAAATCCCTAGGTGCTCCATTTTCTATGAGGCTGAATATATAGGCTGTATAGGATTTTTTTAAAAAGAATCTGGGATTTATTTCTCTTTGCATCAACATTTTAGGATCGTGGGGACTGGACGATTACCCAGTCATCTGTTTTGATCCTTTGTAGGGTTGCCAAGTCCTACCTTTGTAATAGCGGGGGGAGTCCCGGACGTCCCTGGGAGCCTCCACACTCCACGTCACTTGCGCTTGCTTTGATCATCAGATTTTATGATACCTTCTGCATAGATTTATGGCTGTTCAGGGGTGACTTTGCAATCAGTACGATGTTGCCCAGAGGTATCTGAACGTGGTTTCAAGCTGCACTTTCCCCTCCCAGTTGAGAAAATGTGGAGCAAATGCCAGATGCAGAATCGCCCACTATTTCAGACAGAGGTCTTTCACATCACCCGCTGCCTGATAGTTCTAAATGGATATGCTGGGGCAGGGGTCATTTCGTAGACAAAGAGGGGCAGGGGCTCATTAGCATAGCTCATTTGCATAACTCATTTGCATATGCCACACCCCCTGACATCACCAGAAGTGTGTCAGAAGGCAACACCCACCGCTCAGGCTCCACTGGACTGTTTTGGATTGCTAGCTATTGGGGGGGGGGGAACGTGCAGATCTGTCCTCGCAGAGGAGGGAGAGCTTGTACCTGAATAAAACTTGGTCTTAAAGGTGCCACTGGACCGTTTTGGGCCGGGGGCAGGGGGGAGCTCTGCAACTTACCTGGCTGCTTCTTGCTCTGACTGAGGGCTGCTGGGAGCAGGGGGTGGGGCTTGTTGCATGTGCCCGCCCCCTGGGCTCTTTACTGCCGGAGCTGCGCTCCTGTGCGCTCCCTGCAGTAAATGACCCCTGTGCTGGGGGTTGAACTCGGGATCTTCTACATGCAAAGCCGATGCTCTACCGTTGCACCCAAGTGGGAATGCTGCTCCGGCTTGGGGGGGGGGCCTTCCTGCAACACATTTCAAACTAAGCTCTAAGCAGGAAAAAAAATCTGCAGAGGAAAGATGTTCTTTCCTCTTCCATCTGACTTGCTCAGCGTTTTTATCATAAGTCATCAGGAAATGTGTTTGGAAATTCTGTTTCCGCCCTTTGCCATTCGCACGTAGTCACTTGCGCTGGCAGAAGAGGTTTCTGTGTGTCTCTGGAGAAACTAGTGGCTTGGCAGAAGATGGCACACTACGACTCCGATCCAGACAAGGGGCAGCTGGGGTGCGCTGTGTATTTTCCCCACCCGAATCAAGCCCCTTTGGGTCACCGGTTCCATGGGAGCTGCTGGCAAAAGGCATCCAGTATGCCGGTCTCCGTTCAGTTCTAAGCATGTATATTCTGCAGCGGCTGGAACTGAAGGGGAGGTCTTTGTACAAAACTCCCTATGACAGCATAAAGCCAGCGCACGGGCTGCTTCCTGGTGGGGTGCAAAGACGTGCCCCCTCCGCAACAGCAGCAACAAGTATAGTAGCCACGCCCTCCTGTTCCTGTGCTGCTTGCTCCTGCCTCTGCCCCCTGCACATTTTGGGGATGCCGGGCTCCAGGTGGGACCTGGGGATTCCCCCGGAATTACAGCTCATCTCCAGACGAGAGAGGTCAGTTTCCCCTGGAGTAAATGGCTGCTTTGGAGGGTGGACTCTGTGGCATTGTCCCCCACTGAGGTCCCTGTCCTCCCCAGGCTCTACCCCCCAAATCTCCAGGAGTTTCCCAACCTGGATCTGTGTTATGTATTGGGACCGAAACATCCCAGGACTGTTCTACCAGAGACAGGCTGAGCTTGGAGCCCAAGAACAATAGCCTGCCAGGACTCTGGAAGTAACCAATGAAGTAGTAAAAAGGTAAAGGTAAAGGTTCCCTTGCTCGAAAGTCAGTCGAATCCGACTCTAGGTTGCCGGTGCTCATCTCCGTTTCCAAGCCAAAGAGCCAGCGCTGTCCAAAGACGTTTCCATGGTCATGTGGCCGGCATGACTAAACACTGAGGTGCACGGAACGCTGTTACCGTCCCACCGAAGTGGTACCTATTTATCTACTTGCAATTTCTTGCTGTCAAACTGCTAGGTTGGCAGGAGCTGGAACTGGAGACGGGCGCTCACTCCGT
>NW_015161484.1:163893-166670 GCF_001447785.1 Gekko japonicus | reverse complement strand
CCCTACAGGCCAGCAATCCCAATCTGGATCTAGCAATCTTTTGGACCAATAACAGGCTCCCCATCTCCTGCTGGTAGCCGGGGTCAACCTGGCAACGCTCCTGCAGTCCCCATTTCCCCTAACACACCTGTGCAAAAGAGCAGATGGGACATAAGAGTGGTGTTGCTGAGACCCCCCCAGCCCCGTAGCTAACAATGTTGTGCTCAGGCGGCCAGTGTTTTTCTCGGGGGGCCTGCCATTGTCTGTGCAGTACTGCCATGCCATGCTCATACTTCTAAATAACGAAATATTAAATAATAAATACAATAAATAATAATACTTGCATTAAAGTTGCGAGCGGGTAATTCAGCTGCTGCATCAATTAGTTTGCTCTGGAGCCATCCTTCCTGAGCTGAGACAAAAACGTATGAGCCGGAGGCTGAAAAACTGTGAGCTAGCTCACACTCACCCAGCTGAGAGGGAACACTGGCGGGGAATCAGGCATTCTGGGGCTCTTCTACCCAGCAACAGCCGGGTCAGCACCTGGGGCCTTTTCTCATTGGCTGCCTCGGCCCTGTCCTCTTCCACCCCCCTCCGAAGGGCCAGGACCGGGCTCCGTCAGACTCTGGCACCTCTGCTCAGCCCCCGCTATTGCTCCTATAGCTGCCTGGACCTCCCTCTGCACTGGACTTCTCTCGCCTTGGCGAAGGCAGCAGTTTAGGAATGGGGGACTTGGCTGATAAGGAATGGTGGCAGCAGCTGATAAGGAAGACGTTTCTCTGCTGGAGAATCCACTTTGAACAAACTTTGTACAAGATCCCATCATCCCTCTATAACATGGGCATTCCCGCTATCACTGTGAGGGTCGGACAAGAGCTCGGAGAGCTTCCTAGAAGATTCAGGAGGATGAGGAACTGCTCTCTGAAAGAGAACTGCCTTCCTTCCAAGGCCATGGGCTAGTGATTGATTGGAGTTGTCAAGGTGTGGCATTCTGCAGGACATATGGCCCTGATTAAGCCCCTAAGGCCCTGACCTGGATGGCCCGGGCTAGCTTGTTAGACCTCAGAAGCTAAGCAGGGTCAGCCCTGGTTAGTACTTGGATGGGAGACCACCAAGGAAGTCCAGGGTTGCTATGCAGAGGCAGGCAAGGGCAAATCATCTCTGTTTCTCTCTTGCCCTGAAAACTCTACAGGGTCTCCGTAAATTAGCTGCAAGTTGACATCACTTTACACCACCACGCCCCTAAGAGTTTATAATATTCTTTAGTAGGAGGTCTGGACTGGAAGTGGCTGTATTAATCTTTGGTCTCCCCCGCCCAGAATTCCTCGTGGGCCCCCATCATATCTCAGAGTAACAGACCTGGAGAGGACCACATTATCTTCATTGTGCCTCTTGTGGATAGTATTTCAGGAACATATGGTTGGCCATGAGCGACAGACACAAACTAGTTCATGAACTAAAGTTCATGATGAATTTTGTCCGGTTCGTGGTTTGCAAACTGAAGTCCGTGGTAGGTCAACTGGTACCAGGTCAACTGGCAGGTCAACTGAGAGCCAGTTTGGTGTAGTGGTTAAGTGCGCGGACTCTAATCTGGGAGAACCGGGGGGGTTGATTCCCCACTCAACTTGCACCTGCTGGATGACCTTGGGCAAGCCATAGTCCTGGCACAGCTGTTCTTGAAAAAGAGCCATTTCTGTCAAAGCTCTCTCAGCCCCACCTGCTTCACAGGGTGTCTGTTGTGGGGAGGGGAAGGGAAAGGAGTTTGTAGGCCGCTCTGAGACTCCCTTGGGTAGTGAAGAGCAGGGTATAAATCCAATCTCTTCTTCTTCTTCTTCTTCTTCTACCCTCCTGGCAGTTCATGAATGGATACATTTCCAGACGTCTCTGCTCAGTCAAAATGTTTACCAAACTTCAAAGCAACAGGGGAGAGATTGTTGAGGAATGGGCAGCAGGGTGAGGTTCCCTGTGCATTAGGTGTGCATAGCCTGCAGGGAGTCCATTCTATACACTTTTGAACCTGTGCCTGATATTTTTCCCAAAAGCACTTTCCTAGGGGCATCTTCTTAGGGGGGGGGCATAACTCGGACCCCCTAAATCCAATCTGCACACAACTTGGAAGGCATATAGAGGAGCATCAGGGAGAGGTCACCTGTGATTTTGATGTCTCTAGCTCACACATGATCCATTCTATACGATCCTGAACCTCGATCCTGAACCTCCTGAACCTGCGCCTGTCATTTCTCCAGAAAGCACTTTCCTGGGGGCACCTTCTTTGGGGGGGGGGGCATAACTCAGACCCTGTAAATCCAATCCTCACCAAACCCGTCGGGCAGGTAGAGGAGAGTCAGTTGGAGATCCCTGGTGAGTTTGGTGTCTCTCCCACATCACAAACCCTCATGAGGTGAAGTGATTTGTTAGGTGCCACAAACCGAAACAAACTGCATTTTAGTTGTTGTAGATTTTCCGGGCTGTATGGTCATGGTCTTGGCATTGTAGTACCTGATGTTTCGCCAGCAGCTGCGACTGGCATCCTCAGAGGACCACGGCCATACAGCCCAGAAAATCTACAACAGCTAATGAACTCCGGCTGTGAAAGCCTTTGACAAAATATTAAACTGCGTGTTCCTGGTTTGTGCCCATCCCTATTGTCCATTATTGAGCCCTGGACTAAAATGTTTTTTTGATCCAGCCCAGCAAGTCAATTACAGCTGTTTCCACACAGAGATTTTTCTCTGCCTTGGGTTTGAAACTGGCGCGATCCTTGGTTGGGGAGGGGGATCCGCACAACACTATGCTCT
>NW_015161484.1:151801-163877 GCF_001447785.1 Gekko japonicus | reverse complement strand
TATTCTTCTTCCAAAACCGACTTTGCTCCGGTCTTTTTGGGAAGAGTCCGGACAGGAAGGTGCCCATTTCCAAAGGTCTTGCCCACACCGGTGCCATTTTGCTGCCTGGTCCTGGCTCCACTTTCCTGACTGCAACAGCAGAGGGCTTGCTCAGGGCTTTTAAAACAAATCAGTAATTGTTGTGGTGTTATAACACTATAGCAATGTTTGGAGTTTTTTTTTTAAGTCCTCAGAAAGCCCTCTGGTGGTGCTGCAGGGGAAATGGCCAGCTGCAAAGGGACTGACTGGAAAAGGGAGCAGAAAACTCCCATGCGGAGTCTCTGTTGCCAATACACAGGCAATCAGTTCCCAGGATTGTCCTGTTTGCAAGTGGTCCTTATTCACCAGTCAATGGGACAATCCTAACGTTGGGGGCCAAATGGGCTTTGGGTGTTGTCTGAAATTGCTGTCATCAGAGTTTATCATGAGCCAGTGTATCTGCAAAAGATGCGAGGTCTCAGCTTGACTGTGCACCATGCTGGAGGGGGGGAAATAAGTCATGCAAACCATGTGGCAGGATGGGGGGCCCCGCTCGTCAGCCAACCTGAGTTGTTTTCAGCCAGTTTCTGCTCCGATTGTGTGTTTAGCAATAATCCTATTGCCTAACCACTTCCTGATGTGAGATTCAGTTCCTTTTTCCTAATAAAGACAAACCTCTAAATTTCTGGCAGGCCCATGCAAGATAAAATGGAAGGGCAGAGCGGGGTGCTTAGCTAGGATTGGTGAGATCCATGGGCGCAACGCCCGGCCTTAACAGCAAGGTCCCCGTTTGACGCTGGACTAACCTCAGATATGCAGACGATACCACTCTAATGGCAGAAAGTGAAGAGGACCTAAACAGCCTCTTGCTCAGGGTAGCAGAGGAGAGCGCAAAAGTGGGCTTGAAGCTCAACATCAAAAAAACCTAAGATCATGGCATTCAGCCCCATCACTCCTTGGCAAATAGAAGGGGAAGTCGTGGAAGTAGTGACAGACTTCACGTTCCTGGGATCCCAGATCACCGCAGACTGTGACAGCAGCCATGAAATTAAAAGACGCCTGCTCCTTGGGAGGAAAGCGATGGCGAACCTAAACAGCATGATAAAGAGACATCACCCTGCCAACAAAAATCCGCATGGTCAAAGCAATGGTATTCCCAGTAGTCACGTATGGCTGCGAGCGTTGGACTATAAGGAAGGCTGAGCGCCGAAGAATAGATTCTTTTGAACTATAGTGCTGGAGAAGACTCTTGAGAGTCCCTTGGACTACAAGGAGATCAAATCAGTCAATCCTAAAAGAAATCAACCTTGACTGTTCCCTGGAAGGCCAGATAATGAAACTGAAGCTCAAATACTTTGGCCACCAAATGAGAAGAGAGCACTTACTGGAGAAGACCCTGATGCTGGGAAAGATTGAAGGTCAAAGAAGATGGGGACGGCAAAGAATGAGATGGTTAGGCAGTGTCATCGATGCAACGAACATGAAATTGAGCAAACTTCAGAGGACGGCGGAAGACAGGAAGGCCTGGCGGGATCTGGTCCATGGGGTCGCGAAGAGTCGGACTCGACTGTGCAACTGAACAACAATCTCTCTCTTTCTCTGACACACACACACACTTGACAAGGTTGTAGTGATAATCAAATGGTGAGAAGAGGAGGAGGAGGAGGAGGAGGAGGGCAGAAGCCCCAAAAACTGGGGAGAACCCCCGCCTGGACCTGGGAACTGGCAACCCTACACAGAGACCATCTTCCAGCGCATTCATTTTCTTCAGGGGAACTGATCTCTATCATCTGGAGATGAGCTGTAATTCCATGGGATCCCCAGGGCCTACCTGGAGGCTGGCATCCTAAAACTAGTTATTTCTTTTCACACAGGGGTGTAGGAAACGTCTGTGATTTGCAAACAATGCTCAGCGGTCACGTCAGTCCTGGGGGCTGTCAGTGTATATGAACTGCTGACTCATTTCTTGGGTGTTCTTTTGGTTTCTCCGGGGGCCAGCTGGGTCCGAGAAGAGAGGGAAAGGAGCCCCGGTTTAGCATAGCATTGCTGTGTAAAAGGTAGAGTGGAGGTGTGGATATTCTCTGTCTATGCCAGAGAAACATTTGCCCTTTGCCATGCGGGTGCTAAGTAAGCACCAAAAGAGGAAGCCGGGATCCACATGCAAATTCCACAAATTCCTGGCAGAGGAGAGAAAGGGAGGCGCTGTTAAAATGTAAGGAGGATGCTGATGTTTGAAATCTCTCTTACATTCTTTCCTGCTGCTTGGAAGCTTCTGGTTTTCATGCCTTGCTCTGTCCTTTGGCGGCATCCACATGGCGGCTTAGCTCTGCTCTGGCTCCCGAACTGGAGCGGGCACTCGTCTCCCAGATTTTTGGGTGCACGCACTTCAGCCACGATCCGACGCCCACAACGTAGGCATTCACTGTATGTCCTTCGATGGCCTGGAAAGGGAGGGAGCATGAGATGCCGACAGGTATCATAGCAACTGCATGTGTCAGTCTGAGTGGGAATGTGAGTTCTGTAGAAGCGAAGGTAGCCGGTAAACTAGAGTTGCCAGCTCTGTGTTGGGGAATACCTGGAGATTTGGGGGGTGGAGCCAGAGGAGGGTGGGGCTTGGGGGAGGGGAGGGGAGGAGACTCACCAGGGTGTGTTGCCATAGAACCCACCTTTCAAAGTGGCCATTTTCTGCAGGTGAAGTGATCTCTGTCACCTGGAGATCAGTTGTAACAGCGAGAGATCTCCAGCCACCACCTGGAGGTTGAGAAGAAGCAAAACCTCAAGAGCACTGCGATCGGGGAATCACCATCTCCTGGAAGTTCCAGGCCCCCGAGGTGTGAAGTTTGCCCGAACTAAGGCCAGGGCGCTTTCGATGGCAGCTCCTACCTGGTGGAACGAGCTCCCGGAGGAGATCCGGGCCCTGCGGGACCTTGTACAGTTCCGCAGGGCCTGCAAGACGGAGCTCTTCTGCCAGGCCTTTGAGGAGGAGCTGCCGCCGCCACTATTCCACCACTGAGATTCCATCCTCCATCTACCCCATTACTGGGGGTGTAGATGTCGCCCGGCAGAGATGGGGAGAATATCATTCCTGGTGCTCATGCCATTAAAAAAGCTGGCCGCAAATGTGGAATGTTGCGCATCTTGGTGATTTTATGTAAATTATTAGAGCACCAAATTTTATTAAGTATGTAATATTGTTTTGCTGTTTTAAATTTTTTAATTCGGCATGGCCGCTTGTTAGCCGCCCTGAGCCGCTGGGTAGGGTGGGATATAAATCCCAAAATAAATAAATAAAATATATAAAATAAACAACCGTGATGTGTTATGCCAAAAAAGTCTCCAAGGACTAGAAATTTCTTTTTCCAATATTCACTTTACTGGAAGCAATTCAAACGCCATCAGCACCAACGAACCATGCATATCACATCTCGTTTCATACTACTTTATCAAAGTGGGTGGCGTTGAAATACCTATATAATATCAGTCCATTTGACAGACACTCTATTCATCTCCCATAGTATGGATCTGATGAGTGTTACTATGGGATATGAATAGAGTGTTTGTCAAATGGATTGATATTATATAGGTATTTCAACGCCACCCACTTTGATAAAGTTATACACGAAACGAGATGTAATATGCATGGCTCGTTGGTGTTGATGGCATTTGAATTGCTTCCAGTAAAGTGAATATTGGAAAAAGAAACTTCTAGCCCTTGGAGACTGTTTTGGCATAACACATCACGGTCATTTGCTTCTTCTCGACTTCCATCCCGGGGTCTCTCTCTTTGGTTTGGACCCACCTGGAGATTGGCAACCCTACTGTAAACTGTTTTTGGACTATTTGGGTTCTTTGAGCCATTTCAAACGGTCCTTGTTTTTTCCTTTGCCTCCCTCCTGACTCTTCCACCCTTTCTATCCCAATTTTGATCAAAACATTGACTTACAGAGACACTCATAGGAATCAATACCTAATATCAATTATGATTGCACAATGCCCTTCTGGGAGGAGGATTTGCAGCTGAACTGGATTCGGGCACACATGGAAGTGTGTCCTCTCCCCCCCCTCCGGCCCCACTAAGGGTGGCTGGAGAAACGGAGGGTGGGGGGACTGGATCCAGGCGGTGCCCCCGACGGCTTCCTGTCTCCCCTCTGACGGTCCAAACCCTGGTGGAAATCGGGAGCCGAAGGGAGAAGAGTCCAGGCACGCAGAAGGGAAGCTGGGTTGCAAGATGCAGACAGCTGCTTTTGTGGATAGATCTCTTTGGTTCCCTTCTTGGAGCGGAAGCACACCGATATTTTGGGTCGCGTTTGCCTGGGATCCTTTGGCTTGGAGAGATAGGGGTAAGGGTCTTATCACACTGCCTGCAGTTGCAGAACAGGGTGCCGCCTGATAGGGTGATAACATTGGCTCTGGAATGCATACCGGTGAAGACATGGAGGAGCCGAAGAAGTTTGTTTTGGCTGCGTGAGCGAGTGAGTCTACTTACTGGCCATGTTCCTCCAAAAGTGGCTTACGACAAACAAACATGCAATTTAAAGATATAAACGCGAGTAACAAGAATAAACTGTAGCTTGGGGGTGATCTAGAATACAAGGCCGTAGGGCATGAGACGAGGCCGAGAGTTGGGATCCTCCCCACCCCATGGTCTGCAATGGTGCAGTCCATTCCACCGCATTTATGCTCTGATGCCTCATTCCCTTTCATGTGTAAAACCAGGGCTATTTTTGGGCAGGAACGCACAGGAACGGAGTTCCGGCTGGCTCCCAAGTTGGCCACACCCAGCAGGAACTCATTAGCATAATAGGCCACACCCAACAGCAGAAACTCATTAGGATTGGCTACATTAGGGGTGTGTGGCCTAACATGCAAAGGAGTTCCTGCTACAAAAAAGCCCTGGGTTTGAACAACAAACAAGGTAAGCAGAATAAGAAGCAAAAAAAGGTGGGTGTGGCTGGATGAGCACACTTCTGGTAACATGGGGGAGTGGTCTAATATGCCAATGAGCTGTGCTGTCAGGGGTGTGGCCTAATATGCTAATGAGTTTCTGCTGTTGGGTGTGGCCTATTATGCTAATGAGTTCCTGCTGGGCTTTTTCTACAAAAAAAGCCCTGTAACTGACCAGATCTTGCCAGGGTTGACTCTTGGACCTTTATCATATTCTGCCATTGAACCGCAGCCTCTGTCCTATCGCATTTTAACCTGCAAGTCAATCATGAGTTGATCATCTCCTGATTAATTCAACGGATTGTTGGAACTGGTGTATTCTCTGAAGACGGCCACCTGTGCAACTCTTTGCTGTGTCTTAAACGGAGTGCTTTTCATGGGCAGAAGCCTGGCTATTATGTTTAATGTTGAGGCTTTTTAATGAGGGGTTTGTCGGCCAAGAGAAAAGACCCCGTTCTTTGCTGTGCGGCTGCTCCAGGGCAACCGTTCCAGACACAACCCAGCTTCAGAAACCTTGTCAAAGCCTCCATTGTCGTTGTGAGACAAGTGTGTTTGTGTGTTTGATGCTGTCACCGGTGGCCCATGGTTGGAAACGCAGCCCAAGCAGCTGGGTCAGATGGATTTCAGCACTGGAAAGAGCATGCAAGCTCATGTATATACATCCACACACACGCATCAATATAGACACCTTGGAGGCGTTGGAAAATCTACGGAAGGGGGGAATGGGCCCCAAGGATGCGTTTTCCACTGTTGCCAAAAAAGGCCATCGCTGGGGTTTATTCTTGGAGGATGTGTCTATGAGAAATAGCACTTTGGCCATTTGAATGTACGTCATTAGAATGAGCATAATTGGAACGCGCATTAGTACGCACGTCATTGGAATGGGCCCTGGCCTGGATGGCCCAGGCTACCCCGATCTCGTCAGATCTCGGACGTCAGGGTCAGCCACGGCTAGTACTTGGAGGGGAGACCAGGCAGGGCTCTTTTTGTAGCAGGAACGCCTTTGCATATGAGGCCACACACCCCTAATGTAGCCAATCTTCCAAGAGCTTACAGAGCTCTTCTTACAGGGGCTACTGTAAGCTCTTGGAGGATTGGCTACATGAGGGGTGTGTCGCCTAATATGCAAAGGAGCTCCTGCTACAGAAAGAGCCCTGGGCGACACCCCCCCTAATGTAGCCAGTCCTCCAAGAGCTTACATTAGCCCCTGTAAGAAGAGCTCTGTAAGCTCTTGGAGGATTGGCTACATTGGGGGGAGTGTCGCCTAATATGCAAAGGAGCTCCTGCTACAAAAAGAGCCCTGGTGACACCCCCCTAATGTAGCCAATCCTCCAAGAGCTTACAATAGCCCCTTTAAGAAGAGCTCTGTAAATTCTTGGAGGATTGGCTACATTGGGGGGAGTGTCGCCTAATATGCAAAGGAGTTCCTGCTACAGAAAGAGCCCTGGGCGACACCCCCCTAATGTAGCCAATCCTCCAAGAGCTTTACAGTAGCCCTTGTAAGAAGAGCTCTGTAAGCTCTTGGAGGATTGGCTACATTAGGGGGGGTGTCACCTAATATGCAAAGGAGCTCCTGCTGCAGAAAGAGCCCTGATAGACCACCAAAGAAGCCCAGGGTTGCTACACAGAGGCAGGCAATGGCAAATCACCTCTGTTTGTCCCTTGCCTTGAAGACCCTACAGGGTGGCCATAAATTGGCTGCGACTTGAGGGCCCTTCCCACCTGGCCCGTAGCTACAGTGCGGCTGTTGGGGGCTCTGCCCCCCTCCATAAAGGTATTACACTACACAAGGATTATTACTGTGATAAGTGCGATATTTCTGTTATAAGGAGCTGCGGTGGCTCAAATGGTTAGGACGCTGAACTGCAGGCTGTGGAAGGTTGGTAGTTCAGCAGTTCGAGACCCGAGTGTGCCGCATGACAAAGTGAGCTCCCGTCTCTAGTTCCAGCTCCTGCCAACCTAGCAGTTCGAAAGCAAGAAATTGCAAGTAGATAAACAGGTACCACTTCGGTGGGAAGGTAACAGCATGGGAAGGTAACACGTATAGCTGAAGATGGGGAGGGCGAGATAAAAGGTAGGCTAGTGGGTGGGTGAGAAGGAAAGAAGAAAACAGGGAAAGTTGAGGATATGGGGGCTGCCAGGAGGAGAAAAAAATGGAAACAGTGTGGGGAGGGGGATACAGGGGAAAAGAGTTGCCCCTTGCAAGTGCTTGAAGGTTTTCCACTGTGCAGCTGGGCCCAGCCAGGCCAGCACCACACAACTCAGCCCAGGCCTGAAGCTAGTTCTGTGCAAGTGGGCCAAACTTTCCCCAGGAGGGGCTTACAGTGGGAAGGAAGGAGGGGGCAAATCCTGAAGATGGGGGCAGATTAAGGTAGGTTGGCTGGTGGGTGGGAAGGAGAGAAGGAAGCAGGGAAAGGCTGCGGGGGCTTTCAGGGAAGGGGAAGAAGAAATAGTGCAGGAGAGGACAGTGAGTTCCCCTCCGCCCTGCAGGTAGGGTTGCCAGGTCCCTTTCACCTGCTGGCAGGGGAGTGAGAAGTGACATCGCCCCCCCTCCATCCCTCTCGAAACAGTAACATCGCACGTGACGTGCCTGTGTCATCTGGAAGTGACATCGGCAACGTTGGGGGGAAAACTCTGGATTTGGGGCAAAACTCTATGGTAAAATCGGCATCAAACCATAGAGTTCTGCCCAAAATCCAGAGCGTCACCCCCAGGATGTTGTCAATGTCACTTTTGAGTGATGCAGGCATGTCACATGCAATGTTGGTATTTGGGTGGCGGGCAGGAGTCCACAGAATCAGGGGATGGTCGCGGGTTCCCTGCTTGTTTGATGATCAGTTACTGTAGTGCTAGTGAAAGGTCTGCAGAATTTTACAGGCAAAGTAGAAATGGTGACAGTGGGCCCCCAGATCCACCTCAGTCTTTGACCTCCCCCCACACACACTTATCGCCTACTCATACCCACTTCCATCCTCACTCCACACCTTTTGTTGTTCAGTCGCACAGTCGAGTCCGACTCTTCACGACCCCATGGACCAGATCCCGCCAGGCCCTCCTGTCTTCCGCCGTCCTCTGAAGTTGGCTCAATTTCATGTTCGTTGCATCGATGACACTGTTTAACCATCTCATCCTTTGCCGTCCCCGTCTTCTTTGACCTTCAGTCTTTCCCAGCATCAGGGTCTTCTCCAGTGAGTGCTCCCTTCCCATTGGGTGGCCAAAGTATTTGAGCTTCAGTTTCATTATCTGGCCTTCCAGGGAACAGTCAGGGTTGATTTCTTTTAGGACTGACTGATTTGATCTCCTTGCAGTCCAAGGGACTCTCAAGAGTCTTCTCTGGCACCATAGTTCAAAAGAATCTATTCTTCGGCGCTCGGCCTTCCTTATAGTCCAACTCTCGCAGCCATACGGTACTACTGGGAATACCATTGCTTTGACCATGCGGACTTTTGTGGGCAGGGTGATGTCTCTACTTTTTATCATGCTGTTTAGGTTCGCCATCGCTTTACTCTTCTCTTTTATTTTATCTTTTCTTCTCTTCCAGTTTCCCCTCACTCTCAGTAGTATGGGAAATACCTCCCCATCACCGAGGTCTCCTGCCCTGGAGTTAGTTCCTGATTGGGGTGGAGTGTAGGAGAGAGGCATTTTCTGCCTCGCAAGCTCCCTCCCGCCAATGCGCTCCCTACATTCTGTCTCTTGGTCACACTCCAGTGTGAAACAAACAGAACGCTGAGAATTCCTTTAGATGCATGCATGACAACATGACGTTCTGCTGGCTAATATGCACCCCTCTTGGGGCCATTTGTGTAGAGTTTGCTTTGAAAAGCGTATCAGAAAGATCTAAGCAAACCTTTACAGTATTGTCCTGGATTTCCAAACATCCAGCTGCCCCCCTTTGACCGAATCTTTCATTCTGCTTCTCACTTTCTCATTGAACAGGGCAAGCAGGTTTCTGCTCTTCCGCGTGCCCAGGGCAAGAGAAAGTCACACGGCTCCCTGGCATGGACACCTGCGTTTGGCACAGGAAGTGCCACAGTGCTTTTATAGGTACACTTTTCATGCACCCATAACAAGTGCAGTGTGCAGCATTATCTTCATTCTTCGTGGAAAGAATGTGCACACAGAGATAAATGTCTCTGGGTTCAATAGGACTTACTTCCAGGCAAAAGTGCCTGAGATTGCATCCTTGATGCCTTTCATCACTAGAAGAAGGAGGAGGAGGAGGAAGAGGAGGAAGAGACTGGATTTATACCCCACCCTTCACTACCCAAAGGAGTCTCAGAGCGGCTTACAATCCCTTTCTCTTCCCCTCCCCACAACAGACACCCTGTGAGGTAGGTGGGGCTGAGAGCGCTCTCTCCAGAAATAAATACGTAAATAAACTGACCTTGAGAGAACAGCGCTGAAAGAACTTGTGACTGACCCAAGGTTACACCAGCAGCTGCATGTGGGGAAGTGGAGAATCAAACCCGGTTCTCCCAGATTAGAGTCTGTGCTCCTAACTGCAACACCAAACTGGAGAAGTAGTGAGCAATGTTAGTTAACATCCTGTTTGTCTTTCCAGGGTGAGGACCTAAAGTTGCCACTGCCAACCTTCAGGTGGAGATTACCCAGAATTACACCTGAACTTGGGGTTGTCAACCTCCAGGTGGCACCTGGAGACCTCCTGTTATTACAAGTGATCTCCAGACCAAGATCAGTTTCCCTAGAGAAAAAGTCTGCTTTGGAAAGTGGACTCTGTGCAGGGCCGGCTCACTCACTAGGCGAACTAGGCGCTCGCCTAGAGTGCGCCGGCTCTTCGGGGCACCAAACTGGCACACACACCCCCGTCCTGGTTCAGCTGCAAACACTACTGAGTTTTAAACATGTTATGATCTTTCTGATGATACAAACACCAATTCCACCAAAGAACTTAGCCCTCTGGGCACAGAAGGGTCACTCAGCTGAGTCAAAGAAGAATCTAAGTAGGGGGGCTATTACATAAGGACACTCAAGTTGCAACTGACTTATGGCAACCCCAACAAGGAACTGTCAAGGCAAGTGAGAAGCAGAGATTGTTTGCTAGGAGTGCCTTTCTTTGCAGAGTCTTCCTTGGTGGAAGCCAGATGTGCAAAGCAGGCAAAGTTACAAAATCAAAAGTGAGTGTTAAGAGCATGAGTGCCTTGCACCCGGCCCCGTACTCTGGGAGTTTCTTGATTATTTGTGTTTTTCATTCTTCCTAAAATGCATTTATTTTTGAAAATTGGTGGGTGCATGGGATCTTCGCCAGAAGGGATCCTCGCCTAGGGTGTAAAATAAGCTGGGGCCAGCCCTGACTCTGTGGCATTATACCCCGATGAGGTTCGTCCTCTGCCAAAACCCCGCCCTCCCCAGGCCCCGCCCCCAACATCTCCAGCTGTTTCCCAACCCAGGGCTGGCAACCCTACCGGAACTCCAGATCACAGAGGTCAGTTCTCCAAGAGAAAACGGCTGCTGTGGAGGGTGGACTTTAAAGGACTATACAATGCTGAGGTCCCTCCCCCTCCCCAAACCCCGCCCTCTCTAGACTCCACCCTCAAATCTCCAGGAATTTCCTGACCCAGACCTGGCAAGCCTGCGAGGGCCTCCTCTTACACCCCGCTGCAAAGCCACATATGGAAAGTTCGTCCAAACTCAAAATACACCTACTCTGTTGTGTTCTGATTCATTCGTCACCACGGTGCTGTCGGGCGAGTTTACAGCACTTTTCAGCACTGTGTCTTGCTTTCAGGAGTGAACCAGTTGCTGGTTTCTCATGGGAAAGACACGAAAGGAACTAGACCCAAACAAGTGTTGTAAAGTAGTCAAAAGTATTTAAATTAAGTATCAATGGATCTTGCTCTATTGGAAAGAAGAGATTTCTTTGCTTTTAAAAGCCTTTATTTCTTTTCTTTTTTAAATATATTTTTATTTTGCATATCACATGATAACAACAAAAAACATATTTTTTTAAAGATACTATACAGTCCATTACATCCTCTTTTACACCGTATCCCTGGCAATGGCTGTTTACATTATAATGGTTATTAAAACAAAAAGATTTTTCCCCCTGTCATTGCCAGTGATTGCTTAGAAAACTATTTTTTATTTCCTTAAACTCCAACTCAAGTAATACAAACTTAATAAAATGATATTTATTGTTGTCCCAGACAGTTTCTCTTATATCTTATCCGTATTATATTAAGCCTTTTAATTGCTCTTAAATAGAAAGATAAACCAACAACCAAATAATTTAAATCTTCGTGGCGGAGTTCTTGGATGTTGCCACCTCTCTATGGGACTTTGGAAATCCCAAAGGGGGTCTTTTCCTAAGGCCCCACCCTATAGGAGGTGATAAGGGAGTTCCTCCCGAGTGCCTTACCCGCTATGCTCCTATTGTACCTTAGTGTCACATGTTTAAAACAATATATTAATATTAAATCGGCTTATCTAGAGTTAAACCTGTTGTCCTCTCATTTTTTGTCCAAAGCTTAAAGTTGTAAAGCAGTTAGCATTTCCTCTCCGGACTTGACATCATAAACGGTGTGGGCTCTGCCTTTGTAATTTATTTGTAAGTGTCCGAGTGGAAGCCAGCGGTATCTAATTTGTTTTTCTGTCAACCGCTTTGTAATTGGTTTCAAGTTCCGGCGTGCTGTTAATATCTCAGATGGCAAGTCTTTGAACACTTGTATTTTAGTATCCTCGAGTTGGAGCCCATTATTTTTCCTTGCAGCTTCTAAGACGATAGCCTTTACTTTGATATCTGTCAGCTCAGCAAGAATATCTGGGATTAGAGTAGGCGAGCCTGTTTGTGGTGGTTTCAGCCGATAAGCTTGGCTAATTGGTGCGGCCGGCAGCTGCAATAATTCCTGGAGCCAGAAATTTAAAGAGTCCGTGAGGTCTTTGTCTATGCAAAAGTTTGGGGAGATTCCCCTGAATTTAATTTTCCTTTCCCGAGCCTTAATATCCAAAAGAATAATCTTGGACTTACTCCAAGTCTCAAAAATCTTCAGGCTTTGTATGTCCTGCTTATTTTTAGCAGTTTGTGTCAATGCCTGATCAGTCCTTTCCCGCAGATCTGTTAGGCTGAGATTCATAGCATCCAGTTTCTGATGAATAG
>NW_015161484.1:133194-148339 GCF_001447785.1 Gekko japonicus | reverse complement strand
TTTAATCTCCATTTATTCAACCTAAAAGAATCATCTGTCTTTAAGCTCCAGTTGAAATCTCCAGTCACAATTATATTATCCCCCTCAGCAAAGGCCTGTAATTTGTCCAAAGTTTTCCTTATAAATTTTTTCTGCCCATTATTTGGCCCATAAATACTGGCCACAGTAAATACCTTCTGCATCATTTTAATCTTTAAAAATACATATCTACCATCATTATCTTTCTTCTGCTTCAAAATCTCCACATTAAGATTTTTATTGCACAGTATAGCCACTCCTCTCGCCTTATTTGTTGCTTTCGATTCTATTTTAAATCCCCAATGCTGAGAGGGTAACAAAGGTTTATTGTTTGTTTTAGCTCTGTATGTCTCTTGAAGACATAACAAATCAACTTTCATTTTCCTTGCTAGCTCCACAATCCTAAAACGCTTAATGTCAGAAGTCAATCCATTAACATTGAGAGATAATATTTTTAAGGTCTTATCCATACTCCCCTTCTAAGTTTGTTCCTTTAATTCCTCCGTGCACATAAGTTTTCCACTGATTAGTAACATTAACTACCCCCTCCCCCCTACTCCCCTGAGACTTGAATAGAGCTCGCCTTGAGCTCGTGCCCTTGGATCATACTGGCGACGGCGGTGCAACGCATATCGCTGTCCCCCGCGGCAGGGATCCTGTGAAGACGTGCGGATCCCCCGCCGTGGCTTGGCAGCCCTATTTGGCTACTACATAAATTAGTTTGTTCTGGAGCCATCCTTCCTAAGCTAAGACCAAAATTTGTGAGCTGGAGGCTAAAAAACTGTGAGCTAGCTCACACTAACTCAGCTTAGAGGGAACACTGCTAACAGCTACATTTTCTACTGCTTACTTCTCAAAACATAGTCACACACTAACACACAGATAATGGAGAATCTGTCCTCCTTCCTGACCCCTAGAAAGGAAGTCACCTGAAAGCAACCAATCTGTATCACAATAGAAGCTACTTTTCCCGGGCTAATTCCCCATTGGCTCAGTGCCAGGTATCCCTTCCAGGTCAGTCTAAACATCAGCAATACTAGGTAAACAAGTTAACCCTATAATGACTGGATTGTCAGACCTTGTAAACACATGCATTTCCAAACAACAAGAAGTAAGGATAAATGAAATATACTGGGTTCAGACGCGTAGAAGTGATCAGCTCATCGTTTATTAGTGATTCAGCAAGAGAAAGGAAACTGGCGACCCCTGGCCGAAGCCAGGTATTTATGCCTGAAAAGGGTTACACCCAAAACACACCCCACTCCCAACGATAGGCTATTTACACTCTATTGCTTCCCAGTTGGTTCACTCTAGGATCCCTGTCTCCCTACTGGTCCATTCTAGGATCCCAGCAAGCTATTGTTATGCATCCCCAAGCTTAGTCCTTTTGCAGGGACAGTTCAGGCCCAATAGATAACAATAAGGGAAGTGACTTGTTGTCTGATTATATCCATCTGTGTTCTGCCCTCAATCTTCCAGAAAGCTTTTGTAACAAACTCGAGCAGATTCTGGAGAGTGAGGAATACAGATTGTAACTGCTGTTCCTGTAAAACAAAATACTGCACTAGATAGGGAGATTTGGGTTCAAACCCCCTCCATTCTTACCTCCGCTATGTTGGAGGTTAGCAGGGGTCATTTCCTGCAGGAGTGCACAGGAGCGGAGCTCCAGCAGTAAGGAGCTCAGGGGGCGGGCACATGCAACAAGTCCCACCTCCTGCTCCCAGTAGCCCTCAGTCGGGCCATGAGGAACAAGAAGCAGCCGGGTAAGTTGCAGAGCACCCCCCCACCGGCCCACCTTCAGGTACAAGCTCTCCCTCCTCTGCAAGGACAGATCTGCATGTCCCCCCCCCAATAGCTAGCAATCCAAAACAGTCCAGTGGAGCCTGAGCGGTGGGTGTTGCCTTCTGGCACACTTCCGGTGATGCCAGGGGGTGTGGCATATGCAAATAAGTTATGCTAATGAGTTATGCTAACGAGCTCCTGCACCTCTTTTTCTATGAAATGACCCCTGGAGGTTGGTATTCTGACCGTGACTGATAACATGCAGTCAAGCCACTGTCAACTGCAATGAACTCTACAACTCTGAGGGGTAAGGCTGGGTCATGTTAGTTGCACACCTTGAGGACTACAAGATAGGGTTGCCAGGTTCCCCCATCGCCACCAGCAGAGGATTGTGGGAGTGAGGTTGCCAGATCCATGTTGGGAAACTCCTGGAGATTCGGGGATGTTGCCTGGGGGGGACAGGGACCTCAGTGGGGTACAAGGCCAGAGAGTCCACCCTCCTAAGCATCCAGTTTCTCCAGGGGGGGGACTGATCTCTGTTGTCTGGAGATGAGCTGTTAATTCCAGGAGATCCCCAGGTCCCACCTGGAGGCTGTGGCATCCCTGCCAGAGGCAATGGTTGCAGGTCAGGTGAGTGGATTTGGGGGACATCTATCTGCACATCTGCTTACCACAAAGTGTATGTCAAGATGTGAGCATAACTTATTTGCATATGCCACACCCCCTGACATCACCGGAAGTATGTCAGAAGGCAACACCCACCGCTCAGGCTCCACTGAACTCTTTTGGATTGCTAGCTATTGGGGGGAACGACATGCAGATCTGTCCTGGCAGAGGAGGGAGAGCTTGTACCTGAATAAAACTTGGCCTTAAAGGTGTCACTGGACTGTTTTGGACTGGGGGCCCGGGGGAGCTCTGCAACTTACCTGGCTGCTTCTTGCTCTGACTGAGGGCTGCTGGGAGCAGGGGGTGGGGCTTCTTGCATGTGCTCGCCCCCTGGGCTCTTTACTACCGGAGCTCCGCTCCTGTGCGCTCCTGCAGGAAATGACCCCTGCTCCGAAGTATTTTATGATGTGTAGGGGGAGGGAAGCAGATTTAAGGGCTGAAGACAATTGCTTAAAAGCCAGAACTCCAGGCTTCCCTGAGGATAGTTTACCAGACTTGTGAGGGAATTTAAATACAGCCAATTCTACAAAGTCTCTCTAGTCCTGAGATTCTTAGCCTGTTGCTTCCGACAAATCCACACATCCCAAATTCACACAGAATGTTTTTTAAGGTCTTTCTCCCACTGTCTGTGTACACATATGAAAAAAACAGAAGGGGACTTTATAAATGAAATTCTCTCTGTGTTTCTCTGTGTCAAGTACTCCATCTTTCTGTGTTATACCTCTGAGGATGCCAGTCACAGCTGCTGGCGAAATGTCAGGTTCTACAATGCCAAGACCACGGCCACACCACCCGGAAAATCGACAGCAACTAATGAACTCCGTCCGTGAAAGCCTTCAAAGACGTAAATGAAATTGTATCGAGTTTCTTAATGATTAATACCCCACAGGGCTGTTGTAAGACTCACAGGTGAATATTTCTGAAGCACTTTGAATGCTAAAAGTGCTATATTTTGTTTCTTTATTAACCGCTTCCACACCAAACTAGTGTTATATAAATAGTGTTACTGCTTTCCTTCCTCTTTTGTCTGTGATGTTCAATTACATTCCAGGCTTTACGATGCTTTACAGTTTTGGTTTGCAGACTCCCATTACAGTCAAATGGAGAATGTTCTTCAAAATGCAAGCCAATGATCTTCTTCACTGTTTATTTTATATTTCTCTCCCAACTCTTTTAAGAATTACATCTTTCTAATCCCATAAACCTCAATGGATTTAGAAGGATGTAACTCTTTTTAGGATTGCATTGCAACACCTCTACTTCAAAGTCTTTGGGATCATTTTTATCTGTTGGGTTGCCAGCTCCAGACTGGGAAATCCCTGGTATTTGGGGTGGCGTGTGGGGAAGGTGGGCTCTGGGATGGGCAGGGACCTCAGCAGGGTATAATGCCATGGAGTCTACCCTCTAGAGCAGCCATTTTCTCCAGGGGAACTCCAGGGGAGCTCCATCTGGAGCTTCATAGTAATTCACTGAGCTCTCCATGACCCGCCTGTAGGTTGACAACCCCATTTTTATTGCTTATTTTTTTATTGTTTCTGGCTTTTTTAAAATTGAGAGCCAGTTTGGTGTAGTGGTTAGGAGCGCGGACTCTAATCTGGGAGAACCAGGTTTCATTCCCCACTCCTCCACGTGCAGCTGCTGGGTTGACCTTGGGTCAGTCACAAGTTCTCTCAGAGCTGTTCTCTCAAGAGTAGTCCTCAAAAGAGCTCTCTCAGCCCCACGTACCTCACAGGGTGTCTGTTGTGGGGAAGGGAAGGGAAAGGAGTTTGTAAGCCGCTCTGAGAATCCTTCAGGCAGTGAAGGGCGGGGTATAAATCCAATCTCTTCTTCTTCTTCTTCTTCTGTAGGCATATTTTATTCGAAAGTGAATAGACAGGAAATCCAGCACTAGTCATGGGAGTGTGGTTCCAGTAAGTTTGCGGCTTACACTGCAAAAGAAAGGAGAAACAGCAGTACTAATCAGAGTCAATGTTGAAGCCATCTGCTATGAAACTGTTAAGGAACATACATTTATTTTGTTGCATTTCCTCCAATATGAATTCATATGAATTCCCGTGCAATTAAAAGCTGCGGGTGGTGCCTGTCTTTGCCAAGTGATGACTAGCACCAGAGCTTTTTGAGTGGTGGTCCCTCCTTCCTGGACTTACCTAGGAGGTGAGGAAAGATGGTTCATTCCTGAGGTTCCAGAGAGGGTGTGGAACTAGCTTTAAAGGAACGGCGAAATGTTTTCTCAGCGATCGCCTGAGATGATTTTTCTGGCTATTCTATGTCGTTACGTCGCGGATGGGTCTGTAGCAGGGTCTGTAGCAGGACACGGCCTTTGCATCAGGAGGGGACTGAGAAGTGAAAACAGCCCTGGAGCCAAGTCAGCCCTGCAGGGCCGCTCGGCTTAGTGGGGCTGACTATGGCTCACTCACTCCATTACCCCACTGAAATATTCTGGGTTCAAGATGCGTGAGGCGATCAGCTCATATTTTATTTAGCGATTAGCTCAACTCAAGACAAACTAGCAGGACCGGAGCCCTGCTTAAATTTGTACCCAACACCACACCCCACACACACACCACTACCTGTGATAGGTTATTTACAGATAGGGTTGCCAAGTGTACTCACCCTTGCTGGCGGGGAAGCCTTGCCGGGTTCCGGGAGCTCTCCTAGGACGTGCGCGCGCGCGCCACCAGCACATCACAGGAAGTGATGTGCTACGTCACTCACGTTGGGGGCGTGGCCCAGATCTTCGGGGGGGGGAACCATATGGTTTCCCCCCCCGATGACGATCTGGGCCATGCCCCCAAAGTGAGTGACATGGCTGCGTCACCTCTGGTGATGCAGCTTTGGGGGGCGGAGTTCCCCCCGGGGCCCGATTCCGCCGTGCCCCCCCCACTTGGCAGCCCTATTTACAGAGGCACTCCTGGGCGATAGGTTCGTCCCAGGATCCTAGCAGTCTATTGTTCTGTGACTCCAAGCTGGGTCTGATGAGGTTAGGCTTAGTACACAACACCCCCCATTGGAAACAATACAGGAGGGAATGGTGGGTGAGCTGATGGAAACTTCCACGGCTAATGGAGCGGCACCTGAGGCTCACACAGAGCTACAGGGACTTGGTTCTGTCTGCTCCCGGCCACCAGTGGCAGACCAGAGCAGAGGCCCACCATGAAATCTCCCTGCCGATTAAATAGCCAATCCACCCCTGCTTTCAGTGCAGAAGGCTCCACATCCAATCTCTAGCATCTCGCGATAAAGGATTTGAAGTGTTGGGATAGACTCTGGAGAGACACAGCCAGAGTATGTGATACTGTGCAGGGTGAATTACGTTGGCGTCAGATGTTAATTGCTGCTATTGTATTTTTACGATTTGCTTTTATTATTCATTGTTAAATTGCCTTGGATACTACTGTAATGGCATGATGTAAATAAAATGCAACACACAATTTTAAGGCCCTCTGATTTCAGTCTGGAGATCTCTGCGCATGGACGTACCTGAGCTCTCCGGCTGCAAAACGATGGGGCTGGAAAACGCTTAACTTTGGCTGAGTGGTGTTTAGTATATTGTGTTTTAAGAAACCAGCGTATTCATTTAATAAAATGTGTATAAGAGGGAACTCCAACTGTCTTGCAAAAGCAAAACTGGTTTGTTTGTTTATTGATTGACTTCAATTACAGGCTGCTTTCCTCTCTAGTAGTGTTTGCATTAAGACGGGCAGAAAAAGAGAACTTGCAGTTTGGGGTAAATTGTTATTAAGGAAAACTGAACATAATGGGTTCACAGTTCAAGAGAGGTGAACTGAGAGAAGGAAAAGAATGATGGGGGAGGAATGAGGTTCCATTTGGAAGTGGTGTTCTTGACATGCCTAATGAGTTGTGGAAAGGTATAATCTCGTTAGTGCATACCTAGGCTATTATGCGTACAATGGGAAATGATAATGCATTGTATAGAGCTTGTCGTTTCTTGACTGATTGCTTAAATCCAGTTTAGTTACTGCCAAATATCATTACTATCTGATTTGTAATTGCTTGATGGCCTCGGTCTCGGTGCTAATGGACCAGTCCAGACCCCACACCATAAAGCCTCCATCACTCTGGGTTGCATCTAACCTGTCTGAGGGCTGGCTCAGCAAAGGGACCGAATATAACTTGCATTCAGCCATTTTCATTTTTCGCCTTTGACACGTGCACACACGCAAACACGTATAGGACTGATCCGGTTCCCTCCGTATCAGCTGGTGGTGACAATTGTAAAGAATGGCAAAGGGAAGCACTGAAGATCAATAATGAGATGGCATCTTAGGGACAAAGCACGGGGAGGGGGTCACGTTCAGATCTCAGACATCTCAGATCTTAGATCTATTGAAAGCTGCCATGGGGTCAAGGTTTGATATGGAATAGGGCCATGGTATTGAAGGAGGGTTAATTCTGCCTACCCTCTGGGGTGATTCCCCCAATTCAAATGGTCCCACTGGGATACTTTAAGAAAGAAGAAGAGATTGCATTTATACCCCACCCTTCGCTACCCAAAAGTGTCTCAGAGCGGCTTACAAACTCCTTTCCCTTCCCCTCCCCACAACAGACACCCTGTGAGGTAGGTGGGGCTGGAGAGCTCTGACAGAAGCTGCTCTTTTTCAAGAACAGCTGTGCCAGAACTATGGCTTGGCCAAGGTCATCCAGCAGGTGCAAGTGGAGGAGTGGGAAATCAAACCTGGTTCTCCCAAATTAGAGTCCACACACTTAACCAGAACGGTACCCAGGGACTGTGCTTGTCTTATCCCCCCCACCCCCGTGCTTAAAACCATGCTTGGAGGGAAGGATGAGCATTTTCTGATAAGGGAGAAAGAACTGACTTCCTCTCCCACAGTGATACATCCCTGTTCCATACCCCGCATAGCTACTTTTTGCAGCTCAGTTATACGTCTGGTGTGATCCACTGCAGATCCTCAGTCTCAAAGGACCATGGTTTGGTTCTTTGAGACTTGTTTTGGCACAAGGTTTTGTTGGCTTTTTGAATCAGATGACCTTTTTTCCAATGTTCTCATCACATGCAAGATTTCATATTTTCAGTGAAGCTGCCGAGGCGCCCACTTCCCAACATGTTCAGAATGCATTTGCACACGTCTCCTGCTATCACGTACGAGACACAAATCCTCATATTCAAGGTGATGATGTGGTTACAGGCAGGGGTCATTTCCTGCAGGAGCGCACAGGAGCGGAGCTCCGGCAGTAAAGAGCCCAGGGGGTGGGCACAGGCAACAAGCCCCACCCCCTGCTCCCAGCAGCCCTCAGTCAGAGCAAGAAGCAGTCAGGTAAATTGCAGAGCCCCCCCCGGCCCCCCAGTCCAAAACAGTCCAGTGGCACCTTTAAGACCAAGTTTTATTCAGGTACAAGCTCTCCCTCCTCTGCAAGGACAGATCTGCACGTTCCCATCCCCCCAATAGCTAGCAATCCGAAACAGTCCAGTGGAGCCTGAGCAGTGGGTGTTGCCTTCTGACCCACTCCCAGTGATGTCAGGGGGTGTGGCATATGCAAATAAGTTATGCTAATGAGTTATGCTAATGAGCTCCTGCACCTCTTTTTCTACGAAATGACCCCTGGTTACAGGGTATATTTCAGTGAGGTTAAGTATGTGAGATCCTGAGGTTCAGATGCATTCTGAAATCAGCTTAGCTGCATTTACACGTATCCCAGTGTGGTTAAAATGGTTCAAAAGCCAGTCTTTAAACTAGCCCACTACTTGAAGACTATGTATTATGAAAATGACAAGATATTGTCTCAGGGAAGGAAAAGGAAATGTGGAAATGGGAGCTCTCTGTGAATGGCACTCATGAAATTCTATGACAGAATTGCTTAATATGTAGTTTTCAAGTCATGGGTGGCATTTTGATACCACACTTGTGGCTCTTGAGAGCTTACCTAGAAGAAAGAGACAGGAATAGACCCTACGCCTCACACACTGTGGAACACTCCTCTAACCACACTGGGCTGGCAACTGAGTGTACAGGAAAAAGTCACATCATATGGCATTTGGTTTCTTCCTCTGGTTCTGGTGTCAAAATCAGCCATATTTCTGCAGTAAATACTGCAGAGAAAGGTTTGGCACTATTTAGCAGCATAAGCTAAGCATGCCAAAAATCCCCTATATGAGGTGAGCTACCAGACAGACTTAGGAAAGAGTCTTAGGGTCAGCTGAGATTTTGCATCATCAGGCCCAGTTCCTAGGCAGGAGCCACTAATGCTGATTGGCTACTTTAAAGGTAAAGGTTTCCCTTGCTCGAAAGCCAGTCAAATCGAACTCTAGGGGGCAGTGCTCATCTCCATTTCCAAGCCGAAGAGCCAGTGCTGTCTGAAGACGTTTCCATGGTCATGTGGCCAGCATGACTAAACACTGAGGCGCATAGAACGCTGTTACCTCCCCACCAAAGTGGTCCCTATTTATCTACTTGCAATTTCTTGCTTTCAAACTGCTAGGTTGGCAGGAGCTGGGGCCAGAGATGGGAGCTCACTCCGTCATGCGGCACTCAGGTCTCAAACTGCCAAGCTACCGACTTTCTGGTCTGCAGTTTGACATCTTAACCTCTGAGCCATAATTTTGCTCTGCACCTTCTCCTCTGGCCCTCCTTCCACTGGATTCATAATATTAATTACCGCTGCCTGCTACCATTAATCCCAGCGACCTTTCTCCTCCATCTCCTCTTCCCATGAGATAGCCTGTGTGGTTTGTAAGACATCAGTCGGATTGTAAATTTGGAGGAGCTGCCCCTCCCTCCTTTAGAGATCTCTCTATGCTAGTGGTGGCGAACCTATGGCACGCGTGCCAGAGGCGGCACTCAGAGCCCTCTCAGTGGGCACGCATGCCATTGCCCCAGCCAGGCCCAGACCGTCATTAAAGTGTGGAATTCTCTGCCAAATAATTTTAAGTAAATGAAAGCATTTAGGATTGCTTTCCTTACTTTGTTTGGATCATCTTATGTTAATGTATGAGTTGTTTTTCTAAACAAAAACCTCAGTATTCAGGTTAAATTGCCGTGTTGGCACTTTGCGATAAATAAGTGGGTTTTGGGTTGCAGTTTGGGCACTCCGTCTCTAAAAGGTTCACCATCACTGCTCTATGCTATACATACTCTGACCCTGTGCCCCCCAGACACTGGTAGCAACTGCTGAAGGAAGAAGAGTTACTGAGCCAATACACAGTAAGTACATGCTAGGGAGGAATTTAGAGCGGTCAACATCTGAGACGGGGCATTCCCCCTACCTGGCTTACCTGTGTGGGGTGCATTGTCCTTGCATCCTGGGGGAGTGAAGACTTCCCTTTGGTGTTTGTGCCCCAAGGGTGGCACACCTGGAAAGGTTTTGAGCAATGTGCTGTAATATTGCTTGTTTTACTCCTTGGTTGTTTCTGCAAAGGGCACAGGTCACAAACTTGCACATTTGGAGCCCAGAGAAGTATAGCCTTATGTTGTGCACCCCGTCATATGAGACATGGATGTCCCTGGCTGGGCTGTATATAGTCCTTGGCTGTGGTTCGTACTGTGAGCTATATTCTGCAACTTTCCTGACGTGCTACTGTCTCTGCTCATTTTTGGTTCTGATGCAGGTGCAACTGTGCCCGTGCCAGGTTTATACTATCTCCGTGTTACATTAGCGTAGGAACTTAGTTGCCATCCTAAGTGGTTCCCGGATGGCCATAGGGTTGTGCCCTCAGTTCTGGGGGGAAAAAAGATCCAATGCAATTTTCAGCTTCTGGGCTAAGGCACGGAAATAAATAAAATTCAGTGAGTCATTCTGCTGAGGCCAAACTTCCCACCGGACTCTTTTACAAGGTGGAGCTGTTTGTGGCTCTCATAATGGTGTGTTCACAGAAATTTGCCATAACTCTGGAGACAAGCACCGTTACCCACAGAGAATTTCAAATTTCAAACATCGAGTGACCTCCGTCGAGGGAAGGGCACGCGATGACGTCGAGTGCCGGCACAGCGGAGCCGGAAAAGGACGTTGCTGGAGCCGGAAGGAGGCGGGAGTCGCGCGCCTCAAGAGAGAGAGTCACCACCAAAGCGCCGAAGAGAGCACCCTGCCAGGAAACCGCCAATACCTGAGCCAACGGAGAAAAGAACAGCACCAACCACCACCATAGGGGTGCCGGTAGGTTGCCCCCACCCCATACAAATATGTGGCCCTAGTTAGGGAATGAAATGGTGACTAGCACCGACCTGTAAGCCGCTCAGAGACCCCCTGACGGGGTTGGAGCGGGATATAAAGTCGAATGTTAAATAAAAAAATAAATAAATAATTACCCACAGATAACTTCAGACAGCTAGCAACCATGCTATGAGGAAAAGATGCTTGTGGAAATACTATGAATGCTGCTGAGGAGTAACCTATTTGTGGAAAAAGACAGATGGAGATGCTATACGACAGGGCAGGAGAAATTCTGTAGAGAACAGATGCTGTTTCATTTAGGGAGCACGTATTCCTGAGCTCATGGCTACAGTATGTGAGATGTTGCTTAGACATACAGAGAACTTGGTGAAGGATGGCTAAATTCTGAGGACTGTAAGAAAAGATTTACATACACTTCTGAATTACACACTATCTATTCCTGCCTTTGTAACATGGACATAAGGTTCAGTTCCTGGCATCCCCTATTTGGATCTTGAATGGCAGACGTTGATCATCTAATGTCTTGGAGTTGTAGTAGATAACTCACTGAAAATGTCGAGACAGTGTGTGACTGCAATAAAAAAGGCCAGTGCTCTGCTGGGGATTATTAGGAAGGGTATTAAAAACCGATCAGCCAATATCATAATGCCCCTATATAAATCAATGGTGCGACCTCATTTGGAATACTGTGTGCAGTTCTGGTCACCATACCTTGAAAAGGATATTATAGCTTTGGAAAAAGTGCAGAAAAGGGCAACTCGAATGATAAAAGGGTTGGAACACTTTCCCTATGAGGAAAGCTTAAAGCGCTTGGGGCTCTTTAGCTTGGAGAAACGACGACTGAGGGGTGACATGATTGAGGTTTATAAGATTATGCATGGGAAAGAGCAGGTAGAGAAATAGGTACTTTTCTCCCTTCCTCACAATACAAGAACTCGTGGACACTCCATGAAACTGCAGAGCGGTCGGGTTAGAACGGATAAAAGGAAGTCCTTCTTCACCCAAAGAGTGATTAACACATGGAATTCACTGCCACAGGAAGTGGTGGCGGCTACAAGCATGGACGGCTTCAAAAGGGAATTAGATAAGCATATGGAGCAGAGGTCCATCAGTGGATATTAGCCACAAGGTATAGCTAGGGGCTCTGGGGCAAGTGATGCTCTGTCTTCTTGGCTCGCTCACAAATTTAATGTCAGTAGCTCACAAAGTGGAATTTTTGCTCACAAGACTTCACAGCTAAGAGGGAACATTGGCCATCACAGAACATGGTCCAAGTTTTCTTAGACTACGAGTGACCAAAGGGGTTGAGAGTTAACTACATATCTTGATTCTCTCCCTGTGGTAAACTGGGACAGAGCGGAACAGTAAACACAAAAGTTCTGTGAATCCTTATGCACTTTTGTGATATAAGGACAAGTAAAAAATGATGTGTGCTTGAATGGTGGGAACCTGGGCAGGTTTCCTATGTATGTATCAGCAGGGGTCATTTCCTGCAGGAGCGCACAGGAGCGGAGCTCCGGCAGTAAAGTGCCCAGGGGGTGGGCACATGCAAGAAGCCCCACCCTCTGCTCCCAGCAGCCCTCAGTCAGAGCAAGAAGCAGCCAGGTAAGTTGCAGAGCCCCCCCGGCCACCAGGTCCAAAACAGTCCAATGGCACCTTTAAGACCAAGTTTTATTCAGGTACAAGCTCTCCCTCCTCTGCGCGGACAGATCTGCACGTTCCCCCCCCCCCCCCAATAGCTAGCAATCCAAAACAGTCCAGTGGAGCCTGAGTGGTGAATGTTGCCTTCTGACACACTTCCAGTGATGTCAGGGGGTGTGGCATATGCAAATAAGTTATGCTAATGAGTTACGCTAATGAGCTCCTGCACATCTTTTTCTACGAAATGACCTCTGCGTATCAGTAATTGGGGCAATAGCTGTGAAGCTTGGACAGAAGTTCCCTTGCCTCTCAGTGTGTCTCGACTGGACTCCCACTCCTCACACCACAGTTTTGAGCAAAAATCAAGAATGTTGAGGCTGAGGCTATGATAATTTGACAACACTGGATAAAATTGACTTTGTGCTACAGATAACCAGGTAATGGTAGCTGCCATGGCAAAATGTGAGTCTGGTTCCTTTAAAATCTCATGGCTTTGGTTCCAGTGGGTCCTTAGATCTTTTAAGGTTGCATTTGAAGTAACCGGTCCATGATATCTATGTTTGAATTGAACAAACTCTTAACTATTAAAGGAACTCTCTAGTATCACTGATGGGTTCTGAATGAAAAGGCGTTTGGACATCTTTGGGGTTGACCAATCATTCTTGAAATTATTCTTGATGGATGGATGTGTGGAATGGCTGATATCCACATGAGGCATTGAATTATGGCTCTTAGAGTTTTCTCTCTCCTAGGAAATGTAATGTAGAAATACCCCAGAGTATCTGAGAAATTTCCCATTGACTATGCCATCAAAAGATTGTCATACACACCCACACCTATTTCTCCCTCATATTGTATGGTCTTTGCGACAGATGTCGTAATCTGCTTTGGAGCTAAAGTTGCTTGAAGAGTGGGATAGCAAAATCGCCAACAAATCTTAATTGCGGCTATTTTGCAACACTTGTTATTTTGTATGAAAGGGTGGGGGGCGGGGAAAACATCTAGGAATTGTCAGCACATTGAAACTGTGGATGTCACAGAGATTTCTGCAGAACTCCCAGTTTGTGAGGGAAGGAGGAGGAAGGGAGATTTCTTAAGGAACTTGGCATGATCGTGGATTCTTTGGGAGTTTATTTCAAAGGTGTTTGTTTGATATTTAGGAGTTGTTTAATTATTGTGTGTGTGTGTTCTTGTGGGATACTTATCTGGGTCTGGTTTAGGGCAATATGGCTACAGCCTCAAACTCGCCGTGCTCATTTTTCTTCATGAATGCTATTTCCTTCACCTATGCTATGGAGCCAGGAAAGAGTCTGCAGGGATCATTCTGTGAGGTAAAAGGTGAATCCACACATCACAAAGTCCATATGCCCTATCAACAGGTACGCTCTGGCAATTCCATGCTCAGAACTTAATTTCTGGGCACACCACAGCACCAATCTAAGCTGGGTCTATGTGAGCCTGGAAATTAATTTCTGAGCAGGGAACTCGCAAAGTATTATAGTTGTGGTTCCTGTGTTGCCAGGGGGTTGGACTAGATGACTTTGGTGGTCCCTTCCAACACTGAGATTAAATAAACAAAAATAAAGCACATTTGGCAACAGGACACAGGGTGGAACCTAAATTTTGTATGTGAATTAGCCTTGAGGGCAGGCAATAGGAGAAACTGGCATCTTCGGGAAATGAGAGAGATTTATTTCGATTATAGATGTATATTTTATTGGGTGATGCTATCAATGTCCACCCACCCCACCTGCTTAAGCTGTGTGCCTCAACAAAGTGGCAGTGCTGCCCTGTTCCCTCTTCACCATATTCTCCAGTGCTCTCCCAGAGCTTGATCTGTTGTCAATCTATTTTTTGTTTTTCAGTCGCACAGTCAAATCCGACTCTTCACGACCCCATGGATCACATCACGTCAGGCCCGCCTGTCTTCTGTCGTGCTCCGGAGTTTGCTTAACTTCATGTTAGTTGAAGAATAAAGTTTGAGTCCAGTGCCACCTTTAAGACCCACAAAGTTTAATTCTGGGTATACCTAGCAGTTCGAAAGCAAGAAATTGCAAGTAGATAAATAGGTACCACTTCAGTGGGAAGGTAACAGTGTTCCGTGCGCCTTGGTGTTTAGTCATGCCGGCCACATGACCACGGAAATGTCTTCGGACAGCGCTGGCTCTTCAGCTTTGAAACGGAGATGAGCACCGCAACCCTAGAGTCGGACTCGACTGGCTTTCGTGCAAGGGAACCTTTACCTTTACCTATATTTTTCGTATGTAAGCACAAGTGTGCATGAACGTGAAAGCTTATACCCAGAATTAAACTTAAATTTATGCCCAGGTTATTTTTGTTGTTGTTCAGTCGCACAGTCGAGTCCGACTCTTTGCGACCCCATGGACCAGATCATGCCAGGCCTTCCGGTCTTCCGCCGTCCTCTGAAGTTTGCTCAACTTCATGTTCGTTGCATCGATGACACTGTCTAACCATCTCATCCTTTGCCGTCCCCGTCTTCTTTGACCTTCAATCTTTCCCAGCATCAGGGTCTTCTCCAGTGAGTGCTGGAGGTTATACCCAGAATTAAACTCAATTAAACACAAAAGCTTATACCCAGAATTAAACTTTGTGGGTCTTAAAGATGCCACTGGACTGAAACTTGGTTCTGTCGCTTCAGACCAACAGGGCTCCCCACCTGTAGGAACGAAGCTTTCCCACCCTTTCCCCAACGTTGCGGTGCCCCCTTTGGCCCGGGTGCCCTGAGCACGTGCTTGGCCTGCCTCGTGGTTCACCTGCCCCTGCCTGAGCCAGAGGCTCAAAAAACCTGTCCCCTCGCTCACACTTCCCTCAGATTAGCGGGAACACCGAAGGGGAGCCGCCGCCGGCTGCCGAGGAAGCAGGCGTCAGG
>NW_015161484.1:132557-133082 GCF_001447785.1 Gekko japonicus | reverse complement strand
CGGAGCCGGGGGGAGGCGGGCAGGCGGGGAGGGAAGCCGGCCGGCAGCCCAGCGAGGCGGCGGCGGGGGTCGCGGCCGCCCTCCGGGGGGCGTCCCCTCCGCTTGGCCTCGACTGAACCCCTTGGTGGGCCGGCGGGCCGGTAGGCAGGCAGCCCCCGCGGGCGTCAGCAGGGGCCGGGCCGACTGGGCCGGGCCTCGGTGAGGGCGGCGACCGGCGCTCCTCCTCCTTCTCCCGAGGGGGGTTTGTGCTCCTTTGGGCGTCGAGAAATTCCTCCTCCTCCTCCTCTCCTCTCCCTCGCTCGGGGCCAAAAGGGCGACGCCGGGGGAGCCGCGACCATGATGTCGGGCCAGTCGATCACCGACCGGATCACGGCGGCGCAGCACAGTGTCACCGGCTCGGCCATCGCCAAAGCCGTCTGCAAGGCCACGACCCACGAAGTCATGGGCCCCAAGAAGAAGCACCTGGACTGTGAGTCGACGTCGCCGACGACGCCGGGCCCGGGCCAGGCTTGACAGCCGGGGTTG
>NW_015161484.1:92257-132224 GCF_001447785.1 Gekko japonicus | reverse complement strand
TACAATGGTCGGGGGGTTAAAGTGCAACTGGCGAAGCAGGCAGGAGGGATTCGCGGGGGGGGGGGTTGAAACGCAGCTGCCCCCTTCCCACCCCCCGGTTAGGATGATTCCTTTTGCGGGTTGAAACGCAAGTGGCACATTGGGGGTTGAAACGCAAGTGGCACATTGGGGGTTGAAATGCAAGTGGCCAACTGGGCACGGTGGGCTGGTGTGCGGTGGGGGGTGTCGGTGGTGTTGAAACACCCCGGGTAACTGGGGTTCATTGTGCCTTGGCAGGCTAAACTGAGATTGAGTCACTGTCGGGCCTGGGGAAACAGGCACCCGGCAGGCTGGATAGTTTTGTTGGGGCGGGCTGGAAGCGTGGACATTGGCCGGCAGGGCGATTTCAGTTTGAGGTTAAGCATTTACCAGCAAACCGGGCACGGATAGGTTCAGCGGGGCCGAAACAAACGGCTTGCAAGGAAGGAAGTTATTTTCTTCCCCCTCGGTGGGGAGGCCTTCTGTTCTGCAGTTGCAGGGCATTAATACCTAAGGGCACATCAGCCTCTCTCCAGGGTGTCCCTAGAAAGGATGCAGGCTTGTCACCTTTGGCGCTTTCTGTCTGTTGTGTTTTTTTTTTTTGGATAGCTCATCATGGCTTTGCTTCTTGTTCATATAAGAAATGTTTCCAGCAGGAGTGGGATTCTGATGGCATTGCAACAGTTGTCAGGAATGGTGTGTGTGTGGGGGGGGAGAGGAGACTCTTTGACAGCTGCTAAATTTGATAACAGTAGTCTCCCAGTCTTATCTGACTCTGTGCCCACCTTTAATCCCGTTCTGTGACATGGGACCCAATTTATATTCTTTACTGCATATTTCCACCTTTTGCCTGTTCCCTCCAAGATAACTGGAGGCAGGGCTCTTGCAGTTTTGTGGCAGAAGATGGTGTTTCATGGGGTGTAGCTTGTCACGGTGGAGTGGGGGCAGATGCACCTGCTGAAACCTCCTCTGCTCCATAACTGTGAGGCAGCATTGGAGCCGTGACTTTTCTTTGCATCTGGTAATTCACTTTCCTTCAGTTTTTTTTTTGATGCTAAGGCATGACCTGCATGTAGGTGAAATTGTAGCCCAATATTCTGCAGGGAGATAAAGGAAAGATGTGAGGGAGCTTAATCCCCCCCAGTCATATAAGAGCTGTCCATGGAATGGGATTTGTCCCTGCCGTGTTTAGCCGTGGGAGCTGCCTTACTCATTACTAAAAACACAATACGTAAAGCAGTCTAATGGTGGTTCTTCTTTTGCTGCTAAAGCAATGAGTAAAAGTCAATAACCTCTTCCTCCCACTTTTTCAGTGCAAAAAAAGTACACTGTCTCTTACAAATGACTGAATTTAAAAAGTGTGTCTGGTCTTAAAAGGTCAGTGACTCTCATCCTAATGGAATTTGCCTCCAAATAAAGAGCATTCTTGACCTGATGCCTCTGAGGTCTGAAGCCTTTCTGTTAACACGTTGACCAGATAAGATACTTTGAGTCTGGTGGCTTCTGGCTTAGCAAGCCAAAATAATGTCTGACACTCAGCCTCGTTTCATACATGTGGTTAAAAGCTGCTGTCTTGAAAGAAGAAAGTTTTCATTCTAAAGCTGGTATAGAACACAAGCCAGAAATCTTCCAGTTCAAATTTCCCCTTAGCTGAAAGCGCCCAGGGTGGCTTTTGGCAAGCCGCTCAGTAATACAGGGCTAATACCGGCCTGCCTTCAGGATTGTTGCAAAGTTTATGATGATAATGTACGTGAAGCACTTAGCATTTCTGTAGCACTTCAGGGTGTTCTAAATGCAACTACTGCTGTTTCATTAGCACATCTTGTTTCTTATTTCATTAGCCAAGATGCATTGCAATAAGCTGACTCCTCTGGAGACTGCGGGTGGCCTCTTGACGTAGAGGAGCCATGTTAATATGCAACGTAGTTGGCCTTGTGTGTATTGTAAAATGTTTCTTGGACCTTCAGCCCTCTCCCAGTATCATTCCATTACTGTCGAGGCAGACTCTTCTCAATTAGGATCTCACCTCTGTGGCTTTCTGGGGATACGCCTTCCTACAATGGAATGAAGCAGCCATGTGCCATTTATATAGATTTTTATTGTACAGCGAAATAACTGTGTGTGAATGTCCTTCTTTGCTTTATCTGCTTTGACTCTTGAAAGCATAGGCCTCCAAAAATCTTGTTGGTCTCTAAGGTGGTGCCGGGCTCTCAAATCTAGCTGTTGTACTGCAGACCAACACGGCTAACAAGGCTCCCTCTAAGCTGTGGCGTCTTGTGAGCAAAAATTCTTCTTTGTGAGCTGCTGGCATTAAAGTTGTGAGCGAGCGATTTGGCTGCTGCAGAAATTAGTTTGCTCTGGAGCCCTCCTTCCTGAGCTCGGACAAAAATGTGTGAGCCAGGGGCTAAAAACCTGTGAGGGAGCTAACACTAACTCAGCTTAGAGGGAACACTGACGGCTAACCCTCTGAAACTTCTTTCCTTATGCATTCCTGGATCCTGTTTCTGCAAACAGATAAAACCAGTTGATGGCTGCAGTCACAGAACTTCAGAAGCCTGGCCCCCTCTGGTATATTCCAGCACTTTTCCCTGTGTTTTCAGCTTTCGTTTAAAAACAAACAGATGAAAACATGAAAGCAGGCTGGCGGTATTCAAGCCAACTGCACATTGAGCAGTAATAACCAGCTTCCAGTGTCCTGGCCACTGAATGTAAGGGCACCATGGTGACTATCAAGCTCTTGTGGGGAGGAGAAGGGAAAGGAGTTTGTAAGCCGCTCTGAGACTCCGAGTGAAGGGTGGGGTATAAATCCATTCTCTTCTGTTCTCATTAATAGATTAATTTTATTAACATTTTTTAACCAAATATATTATTTAGGCTTTTCAGGATGTGTGTTGACATAGGATGCTTCCCACAATGTACTCTTAACGCACCTCCTTCAGCAGTTTCTGGCTAGCTGCCTGTAGTGTGTAGCTCCATCCCATAACCTGTCTACCTAGTCCATATTTGTTTCGTCTCTTCTCCTTGGAGAAGTTCTTCCTTCCCCTTTTTATCATCACCCTGTGTGTGAGTTTAGGAGAGTGACCCAAGGTCATTGAGGAAGTTTCATGGCAAAGTGACCACTGGAACCTGTTTCCCAGATTCTAGCCCAACAGTCTGACCAGCACACTATGCTAGCGGTAGTTTGTTTGAAGACAGAGGTTCAAAAACTAGGTCTTTTTCAGATTAGCGGGTTACGAAGCTTGAAGGATCGTGCAACTGCTACTGTTGTCAGTGGTCTAACCAATGCTACTATGAGGTTGCTCTTTGAATCATTTGCATACTGCTTTTTGGTGTAGCAAGTTCGGTGTAGTGGTTAAGTGCACAGACTCTCATCTGGGAGAACCGGGTTTGATTCCCCACTCCTCCTCTTGCACCTGGCTGGATGACCTTGGGCAAGCTGTAGTTCTGATAAGAGCTGTCCTTGAAAAAGAGCAGTTTCTGTCAAGGGCTCTCTCAGCCCCACCTACCTCACAGGGTGTCTGTTGTGGGGAGGGGAAGGGAAAGGAGTTTGTAAGGCGCTCTGAGACACCTTTGGGTAGTGAAGGGCGGGGTATAAATCCAATCTCTTCTTCTTCTTCTTTTTTTGTTATTTGGACAACCCACCCCTCTGGAGTTCTTGATAAGTTACACTCATTTAGATAAAAAGTTAGCTTGCCTGCTTGCTTTTGAAGAATGTTGTTCAGGAGAGCTTTAAGCATGAAAGGGAGTGAAAATTGACTGGAACATCAAAATTGCTTGGTTCCTGAGCGATAGCTGTGTTTAGTCTGACAGCCAGAGCGTCAGAGATCTTGGTGATGCCTGACAGGCTAGCAAGTATATTGTTTCTTGAGTTTCGGGGAGCCGTTTGAGTGTCTCAGCTTCAGTGATCACAGTCTCAAAATATTTTACATCTGTGATCAGAAGTTATTCTGCCCTCCCCCCCCCCCCTTTGCTACCTGTTAGACTAAAGTTCAGATATGAGCTTAAGATCAGTAAGTTAAAATGTACTAGGAAACAGGAAAGCAGTGGCATTACAGCATTACTCAATAGTTCTGGAAGTATCCGTAATCAAAACCAAATTAGCTTACATGTATGCTCATTTGCTAACATTTGGTCTGCGATGTAATCTCACGACATTGCGAAAAGCAAACAAGATTCCTTTCTACAGTTAGGAGTGGGCATTTTAGTGTCCCTGGGCACTTGGTAACAGACTTGTTATGTTCCAGGGAAGAAGTTTCAAAGGTACTCCAGCATGAAACTATCAAACTGTGGCTCAGTGGAGACTGGGAATGGGTTGTTCATTGTTAGGTTTATATATTGTGCACAATTCAGTTTGCTTTGCCAGTTTTTGCTAGTTCTGACAAATTTCTGACGGAAATGTTTATATTCTTTCAACTGGATCTTATCTTCATATGTGTTCTGCATATACCTGTCTTTTGATTGTTTGATCTTCTGGCCTTATTTCATAACGCACACCCCTTACTCTTTGTACCCATCTGTGTATATAATGTATATACACAAAAACATACCCCCTCTACCAACTGCAGTCAACACTTCATAATATGATGATGCTAGCTTTCTATCACAAAACCTTGTGCTGCAGTAAACCTGTTAAGTTTGTTAGTCTGCAACAGACTAATATTGCTACCCCCTACAACTAGAATGAGGCTCCACAGGAGCCGCTAGGTGTTCTTATTATTTCTTGCATACTGTGCTTGGGTTTCAGGGTAGAAGAAAACACAATGCATTTAATGTTCTCCATTTTCTTTGTTTGGGAAACTCCCTTTATTTAAGGACAGCTGTGTGAGGACTGCTGATGCTCTTATCTGAAGTGGATTGATATCTGTGGGAAATCTGCTGCAAAGAGGTTACTAAGCAGTTCTGTGCTTTCCCCCTTTAGAACCTGTATAATTGTTTTCAGGCTTTTTGGATGTGGTACTAAAGGTAAAGGTTCCCTTGCTCGAAAGCCAGTCAAGTCCGACTCTAGGGTTGCGGTGCTCATCTCCGTTTCAAAGCCGAAGAGCCAGCGCTGTCCGAAGACATTTCCATGGTCATGTGGCCGGCATGATTAAACACCAAGGCGCACGGAACGCAGTTACCTTCCCACCGAAGTGGTACCTATTTATCTACTTGCAATGTCTTGCTTTCGAACTGCTAGGTTGGCAGGAGCTGGGACAAGAGACGGGAGCTCATTCCGTCATGCGGCACACTCGGGTCTCTCAAACTGCTGAACTACTGACCTTCCACAGCCTGCAGTTCAGCGTCTAGCCTTACAGCTGATACATGCCTTGTGCATAAAGGTTCTATATTTATACAGATTTCCCCTGTGTTTGTTTCCAGCCCAGAGCAGGGTCTAAGATGTACCACCCTTTCACTCCCTGAACTATCTGAAGCAGGAGTATGCCAATGATGTATCCTTGCGGTTACAAAAAAAAAAAAAAGTATTGGACTAGCAAAGGCTGTTCTGATTTGAATGCACAAGAGAGGACCTGATCTGAGAACCCAGCAAAATCTAGGATAAGTATTTTGCAAACGTCAGAGTGCCTTGGGTGAAACCCCATAGAAGCACATCATGAAATTTCCATACCATTTACAATAAGTGGTACTTGGATGCGGCAAGTTTCTTGGGTGTTAGTCTTGTTAAGGATTACTCTGTATATGTCCTTACACAGAAAGAGAATCAGTTGGTTGACGGCCTCCTAGGTTGAGAATAAAATCTATTGTTAATCTTGAATGCTTTGAAGGCTGACCTTTCCCCCCCCCCTGTATTCACAGAGAAGCTTTTTCCATGTCAATTGCTGCTATTTTTTCAGCATGTGTCTTAAATGTAGAACATTGGGTGTAGGTTGGCCTTTTCCCAGCCTTTATCTTTTGAGAACAAAACCGCCAGGATCATAGTGCCGGTATATAAATTTATGTTACATTTTGAATACTGTGAACTGTTCTGGTTGCCCCACCCCAAAGAGGAGATTAGAAAAGGGAAGCCAAAAAGATTAAGGAATTGGAGCACCCACCCTACCAGGAAAGGCCAGAGTTAGGACTTCAGATTAAGGAAAAAACCCTCCTAAGGGGAGGATGTGATACAAAATTATGCATGGATAGTTGAGAAAGTGGATAAAACTTTTACCCACTCTCCCACATTGCCGGAACCTAGGGCTTCAAATATAATCAATTAGGAGTAGATTCAGAATAAATAAAATAAAGTATTTTTTCACCCAGTATGGACTTAATTGAAGGAATTTGCTGCTGCACTATGTAGTGATGGCTGCTGTCTTAGGTGGCTTTAACAATACCAGACAATTCATGGGAGGATAAGTCTATCGATGGTTAATGGCCATCCATGATGGCAAAAGTATCCCGCATGTTTCCATGGCCCATTCAGCCTTGTGGTTCTCCAAGAAGCTGAGGGCAATTACAGGGCAGAGACAATGAGTGGCAGTGACTCGGGCCAAATCTGACTGTTTCCAGGCTGGAGCCGGTTTTAGGGCCTACACTGCTGTGGTGATGGCAGCAACCATATCCTCGTTGGTCTGATGATAGGTACTGCACAGTAGAGCTCTTTCGGAATAGTTAGAGGTCTGCCTCATGAAGGGTCCACCAGGCTAGGGGCCAGGGGAGATGTGTCTGTGACCAATTTGATAAACATTTGATAAACATTTCCACAGCTGGATTCACTTGCATCTTCTCCTGCTTGAATGCCGCATTAGGTACAAAGTTGAATCCACAGCTTCTGCTTGTCCAATTTTGAAGGGTATTTTTTCCATACGTACAACCTGAGAATGTGGACAAGATTGTTGAAGTGAGACCAACCACAAGTCTGTTTGATTTCTGAAGATATCTGAAGAAGTGTCCTTGCACCTGGAAGCTTATACCTTGAATTAAGCTTTTGTTTGTCTTAAAGGTGCCACTGGATCCAAACTCTTTTTACTTGTGTTTTTCTTATCTTGGCTGTATCTGGTACTTGCAGATGAAAACTAATATCTATTTTTAAAAAGTGCTCATTGCCTTTTATATTTTGTCATTTTTAGGTTTGTTTGTTTGCCAGTTAGTTGCATAAAAGTGTTCTGTGAGCAGCCGTGAGGGTATAAATGCCCAGGGGCACTACATACTAGGTTGCTGGGTGATAGTGCAGAAGAGCTTTTCCTTCTTGCCCTGCAGGGGCAGCTGATGGTGGAGGAAACAGGATGCGGACTCTGTGGTGTCATACAACACAGGTCTTCTTTTATGCTCTGGAGTTACAATTTTATATAACATTTATGTGTCTGAACAGATCAGCTTCTGTTTTATAATAATATCAAGATCTTCTTTAACACATGGCATTGCTTAGCTTACCATGATTCCTTAGTACTAACTGATGGAAGGGGTGCTCTGGTTTGGAATCTTTCAAAATATATGAAATAACCGCTCAGCCTTGTCCATCAAAAAGTGGGCTTCGACAAATATCTAGGTTCTGACTGTGTGTTAATGATCAACTTGGCAGCATGAAAAACTGTACCACTTAACAAGCTGGGAGATTTAATTCATGCCGATGCTCTCTAGGTATTCATGTAATCTTGCTCAGCTCAAAATGTTGGCAGTGCTGACTATTTCACAGATGTAGTAGAAACTTGAGGTTCCTACTTTTGTATGAGCCATCGTAACGTTGGGGACACAGTACTGAACCTGAATCTGAAGAGATCTTCAGATCTTCAGCAAGCCAGTGTGCCTCAGCCTAGAGCAAAAGGCGGGTAACCTCAAGTATACAGCCCTGAGCTCTTTAGAAGAAATGTGTGATGCAAATGTGTTAAAGTAAATGGGCTTTCCACCTATCTCCAAATATTGGGTACTTCAATTCAGGTAGAAGCATTACTGGCTTAAATGCGAAAGTACAGCTGTTAGGGCCCAAAGATAGATAGCAAATTATAAGAAGGAGGACTGTTGGATCAGGCTAGCGAGCCGTATAGGTCAGCATCCCACTTCACCCAGTGGCAAACTAGTTGCCCTAGGGGACCTACAAGCAGGGCATAGAGACCAAGGCCCTGACGCTACCTCCTAGCACTGGTAGCACAAGACCCTTATAAAGGAGTTTTACACTGATCCGAAAAGCCCTAAGTGTGCAGAATCCCCTTTGGGACTGCATTAGGTCATTATTTCATGGATGCTAGGCCTATTCAGAAACATTTATCAGCATGTACACTTTAGTGTCTGTTGCCAAAATCCTAGAACAGTGAAGCAGAAGAGACGACCTGAAAATACTCAGTGTTACTTTGCCCTGTACCTTTCAAATTATTAATCGAAACTGAGTAAAAATCATTTGGGGATGGCTATGTGAATTATACTGTTAGCGTGTTTAAGTATGTGTGTTTGTTTTCATAGTCACTGCTGCTTTCTCTGTACACGATAGGGGAGGAATTCTAAAGGCCCCTTGTTTTATAGTTACCATTGGAGAAGGATAAGGGCAGGGATCCCATGGGGCCTGCTAACACCTTTCCTGGTGCCTGCCAAGGGTCTTTAGAAAGTGGATGGGGGCCAACAGAGCTTCTGATGGGCCACTGGAAATGTGGCTGTTACTGCCACGTAAGTGTTTCTTTGTTGTTGTTCAGTCGCACAGTCGAGTCCGACTCTTCGCGACCCCATGGACCAGCTCCTGCCAGGCCCTCCTGTCTTCCGCCGTCCTTTGAAGTTTGCTCAGTTTCATGTTCGTTGCATCTATGACACTGTCCAACCATCTCATCCTTTGCCGTCCCTGTCTTCTTTGACCTTCAATCTTTCCCAGCATCAGGGTCTTCTCCAGTGAGTGCTCCCTTCTCATTTGGTGGCCAAAGTATTTGAGCTTCAGTTTCATTATCTGGCCTTCCAGGGAACAGTCAGAGTTGATTTCTTTTAGGATTGACTGATTTGATCTTCTTGCAGTCCAAGGGACTCTCAAGAGTCTTCTCCAGCACCATAGTTCTTAGCTAGCTCAATATGTTTACTTCTGCGTATGCACGAAAGTGTTTTCAACAATATGTCCATCCTGTTGAACAGAACTTCGGCCTGAAATGCTGAAGAGCTACAATTGTTGTTAAGCATAACCTCATTCCCTGACATTCTGCGGTTAGCTCTGCCTCGTGCAACAGCCATTTCGGGGTTGTGCCCACCACCCTATGTCAGAATTTCAGAGGTGCCCAATGGCTCAAAAGGGTTGGGGACCCCAGGTTAGGGTTATTCAATATCTGAAAGAGGCCGGAGTGTGTCCATTTAGCATCATTATTTTGGGAGCTCTCCATATTTTATTGGAATGTAGATTAAGAGGTGCTATGGTCACTTGCATGCTAAAGGATTTGGCAGGCAGTATTTTACTTACTGTGTTGTGTGGCAGAAAGCTACTATATACTGAGCTACCGGTATTCAGAATACACATGAAGATTCATATGCTTATCTCGAACCCTTAATGTCATTGGAGGTAATAATGGGAAGGTGGTTTTGAGCATCTTAGTTTTTATGAATTTTATGTTTAGATAATGCCTGAATTTAAAGAGAAGTTTTCATACTTTACATGATGATCTTTTGGGAAAAGGCAAGGAAGAATTTGGACCACAAATGCAAGGGTGAAAGTAGAGTTCTGAAATTCTCTTGAGTTTTGTTCCAACCAAAAGGCAACACTTTCTAACGTGTTAGTGTTGGGCTTTGAAATGTTACTGAGCCTTCCTAATTGTAATTGCCCTTGGGAGACAATGCTGCTTGACCAATGTTTTCAGAATTTAAATTGGAATTGGTTGACTCTCCCCATTTGCCCATCCATCCATCCATTTTTATTGCTCATAGACCCATAAGTCGTTTGCCATTTGCCAGATAGTGGCATCTTGCATTCAGACAGGAAATGATCGGTTGGTGGGGTTGCCAACCTCCAGATGGGGCCTGGAGGTCTCCCAGTATTACAAGTGATCTCCAGATGACAGAAATCAGTTCCCCTGGAGAAAATGGCTCCTTTGGAGGGTGGGCTCTATGGCATCGTACCCTGCTGATTTCCTTCCCCTCCTCAAACCATGCTCTCCCCAGGCCCCACCCTCAAAGTCTCCAGGTATTTCCCAACCCAGAGCTGGCAACCCTGTAACCTGGTGTTCTACGTCCAAGATCTAGGCCTTTGTCCATAAGCGTCATCTGGTGGCTCTGCTTTTCTAATTCTACTTCTGTAAAGTAAATAGACCCCACAGAGTGGACTGGGCAAGGGCAGAGGTCTCTTGGAGATGCTCACTTTGTACAGGGAAGAATGTGGGCCAAACCAGAATTAGGGCAAAAGTTTTTCTCCTGCTGCTTTTGGCCAGGAGAGAAACTTGTTTCACTTTTGCTTTCTGCCACCATCACAGAAACCTTTGAAGCTTCCCTGTCATGTCGTGCAGGATCTGATAGTGTAGATGAGGCGAGTCTCCTTTGTGCATATGATGAAGCGAATTTATGCGGAAATACTTGTTAGTCTTGAAGGTGCAACTGGGCTCCTGTTGACTTCCTTTGGGGCAGTCTAACACAGCTACCCATCTAGAAGGAGCATGGTGGCAGGTGGTCTTCCCTGCACAGAACAAGAGGCCATTGTGATGACGACGACACCCCCTCACTCTTGCAAAAGAAGGGATGCCTGCTCGGTGGTGCTTCAGCTATATATAAAGAATCTGAAATTGCAATAAAAGACGCTTCTATTTATATGCCATGTCTGAACAGCCTGTAACCCACCAAGCTTAAAAAATGCCTCCTGCTGTGGTTTTACCTGGCCTGCCAAATGCTTAAATAATTTCCTGCTTGTGCAGTTTCTCTCCGGCACCAAAACAAGGGGATTTTTTTTTAACCTTTGTGGGCTGTGTGAATGGGTTGGTGGTGCTCAAGTTGTGCAAGTCCATTACATGGTGTTATAGCATGGGGCAGTGAGGTGAGTAGCCAGATGGGGATTGTCCTATGTTGCCTTGTTTAAAAATGTGAGAACGTTGTAGAGATGGGACGCAGGCCATGGAAATAACATGAAGACAATCCGGTTTCCTGAATGTGATTGGCTTGTAGTTGGTCCAGGTTAGAAACAATATGTTTATGTCCAACTGTTTGGAAAGTCTTGGGGTTCAGTCCAGCCAGTTTGGGTTAGAACCAATTTCGTCCTGCTCACAGCAGAGTTTCTTTGTCACTGGAGGACTCGCCCTATGAGCAGAAGGGAATCTCTGGATCCAGTCCCTGTTTTTTAAGTAAATGCTCCCCATCCCAGTCATAGGTGACTTATGGTGATCCCATGAGATTTTCAAGGCAAGCGACGTTCAGAAGTGGTTTGCTATTGCCTGCTTCTGCGTCATGACCCTGTATTCCTTGGAGGTTTCCCATCCAAATATTAGTCAGGGCCGACCCTGCTTAGCTTCTGAGAGCTGATGAACTATAGTTGATACTTATACCCATGGAGGTTCGTCCTTGGTTCTTATTGGGAGCTTATTTGACCAGCGTGCTTAGTTGACTAGATCAAAACAACATGCTCAGATGAACCTAGAGCTGGGAGACTACACAACACAGCTGGTATGAAACAACTATACTGTAGCTGGTAGGCAGAGTTCCAACATTTTCTACCTAGGGTGTAGGGTACAGTAGGCTTGTGGCTTCTCTGTGGAGGCTGTTGTGTTTGTCACAATAACATTCACACTATAACGTTGCTGTGGCTTGATTCAGGTGGGGTAGCTGGGTTGGTCTGAAGCAGCAGAACAAAGTTTGAGTCCGGTGGCACCTTCAAGACCAGCAAAGTTTTATTCACGGTATGAGCTTTCATGGTACCCGAGGAAATGTGCTTGCACACGAAAGCTTATACCGTGAATAAAACTTTGTTGGTCTTGAAGGTGCCACTGGACTCAAACTTTGTTCCATTGGTGGGGCTTGCGCATCATCTGAGTCACTGTTAGGCTCCAGGTATGCCTGGGTTTTTATAACAGAGCATCCCAAACAGCTATGTGGCACCTCAGAGTTGTGGATGGGCTTTAATGGAGAAAGTCAGAGTTCATTTGAAGCATGATCTTGCATAGATACGTGTTGGGTGCCACTGAAGTGCTCTCTTTGGAAATATGAAAAACAGTCAGAAGCGAAAGCTTTTTCTGAGCCCTGATTGAAGCGCTCTGGTCCCCTGTAAGGCAGATGACGTAGGGTGAAAATAAATAGCATTCCTTATATTAGCAAAGCTGGAGACTAATTATAGAAAACACACCAAGTGCAAAGGAAATAGAAGCCAAATTGGATGAAGTTACTTAGTGTTTTCTGATTGTTAGACGTTAGATCCCCATTGTTCTGTCTCTGTTGGGGTTGGAAGGTCTGCATGCAATTCTTTTGACTATCTTCTTTTAGATTTTTCTTCTTCAGATTTTTCTTCTTGTTCTAGCAGATGATTCTGCCCATTCTGCCTTGCTGCTGCCTAAGTGTAGAAGTCCCTCCCAGAGGATTTCTTCCTTAAAACCTGTCTCTTAACCTCTTCTTGACTCTTTTCCTGCATTGAAATACAGCTGAAGCCGGTATAATTGCAGTAGCTAATATTCATTCCATATTATCATACTTTTCCCTTTCCGTCTATCCATTGGTCTCCTCTCCTGTTGAAATTTAGATTGGCTGTTTCTTAGGGTTTGTCCTGGCAACCGGTGGGGAATTGGGGTGACTTACCAGTAGAAAGAAGGCCTAGGCCACGTTGTTGGCATTGCACAGGAAGTGACGTCATCATGCCAGTGACGTCTGGGTGATGCGCTGGTATTTAGGCAAAAACTCTATGGTAAAACTGCCTCCACTGGGGGTCTGGCAACCTTTGGGGAAGAGTATGTCATTTTTGTCTTGTCGCTTTGATGTGTGCCTTTCATATTAACTATGCTGTAATAATGATAGAAATTCTTTTTGGTATTTTCAAAGTATGACTCATTTCACCAACATTTTCTTCCTGGATCAGCTGCTGGACATTATGGAAGAGGCTGTGCTGTTTGTGCCCCATCCCATAAAGCATTGACTTCTATTCTGTGATTGTGTTGCACAAAAGTGTGTTCCTCTTCTTGAAAAAAAACAAGTGTGTTTATTTTATTGCACTTTATCCCTCTTGAAAAAAAAACAAGAGTGTGTTTATTTTATTGCACTTTATCCCACCATTTTTCCATCATGGAACTCAAATATTCAGTATCCTGGAGCTGATAAAATTAATTCTTGCAGCTGATTCAGGAAACATCTTTTGATATTTACATCTAACCGAGAGTCTGGTTCATATATCTTCCTGGATACTTTTCTGTGTATGAGTGTTCTTGAGCCTGCTTTTGCATGTTACCACTGGGGAAAACATGTGATCCATTGTGCTCTTCAACGTGCAATCCTGCAAGTTATTTGGAGTTGGAGCAATCATATGGACTGCCAAAATGCATGTGTCTACCAGTGCTAGTTATCAGTGAAGATTATAAGGTACAAAGCATCTCCTCTGGTGATTTAATGAATAGCTTTGCCCAATAATAGAACTCTGTTCTTGTGAGAGGAATGAAATGGAAAAACACACCTTAGATCTCATTTGCTTGTTTCTACCTAGCAATCACATTCACAAATCAAAGTGCGCAAAGCCTTATTCTTTACAAAACATGCGTTGATTCATCCTATCTTTTAGCTAGTGGAAGAATTTGTTTGCTTTGGATTAGACCTGAACTGAATTGTAGTCCAGAATGTCACTTCTCACCATCGTGAGCCTCCTCAAGTCTTTGAGACAGACAATTGGTATGGTGTGAGAAACACCTAGGGGAAACAAAGCCACAGGAATACAAGAAGATGCTCTTATTGACTCCAGTAAGATCAAGTTTATTCCAATAGGACCAAGCTACTAGAAAATCTTTCGTTGTAATTTTATTATTCCCCATGGAAATACAGATACCTGTGTGTATACCTGGTGCCTGTATACTGTGCTTGTGGAGTATCTAGCAGCTCTGTGTGTGTATGTATGTGTGTGACTGGTTTTGTGGAAATGATGTGAGGGAGTTGAGATCCTGAATGGGACCCCTGCAGTGGCTCTGGAACCTAAAAAAAGTTTGTGGGAGATATTTATGTATGTTCAGTTGTGATGTCTGCTCTTGGTCAGATGCTGTAGAACAGATGATGCTGTCTTATACTGAATCAGACCCTTGGTCCATCAAAGTCAATATTGTCTACTCAGACTGGCAGCGGCTCTCCAGGGTCTCAGGTTCAGGTCTTTACTGGGGAGGGGAAAGTACTAGGCAACGAGATAAAGGAAGGGATGGAGAAGCAGAGTAGTTTGGCTCCCTTCCAGCCTACATCCCATCCCAAGGGTTGCTGGCAGTGGGTTGCAACTGATGAAGCAAGAGCTAAGATGCCTAGAGAGACAGTGGCTTCCCAAGGGTTGCCGGCAGTGGGGCTAGGGCAAATAACCCCCCTCCAGCATTGGTGTTGTGTAATGCCAGGTCTATCGATAATAAGTCCTTCGGGATTTTCTGCTCAAGCAGAATTTAGACCTGGTATGTATGACCGAGACCTGAGTGCAAGAAGGGGAGACAGTAGCTCTCTCCCAGTTGGCTCCTCCCGGGTTCTTGTCCTTCACCAGTTGTGGACTGGGGGAGGGGGGAGGAGGAGTGGCTCTATTCATTCTGGAGGCTTACTGCTTCAGGGTGTTCCCCCCTCTGAAGACCACAGGCATAGAGTGTGCCGGCCTAGTGTGGGAAGCCGGGGAGTGCTTGGTGATTTGGCTGGTGTACCGACCGCCTAACACACTGGCCTGCCATCCCTGATGGAGGCCGTCTTAGGCTGGGTATTGGAACACCATAGACTGATAGTCTTGGATGATTTCAGTGTCCACGGCAATGATGCAGCCTCTGCTCAGGCGATGGACCTGGTATCATCCATGGCGGCTCTAGGACTCTCCCAGTATGTAATGACTCCCACTCACCGGGCCGGACGCACACTTGATTTGATCTTCTTGGCAGGGGTTACAGTGGACTGGATCACTGCCTTGGCAGTGCCATGGTCAGATCACTTTGCCTTGAGGGCCTGTCTGAATGTTTCATCCCGACCCTGTTTAGGCAGTGAGCATATTTTAGCTTGTCTGCAGAGCCAAGTGGACCCAATGCAGCTTCAGATGGCCTTGTGGGATCCAATGCCCCCTGGCAGCTTGTTAGATGCACTTGTGGAAGATTGGCACAGCCGACTCTGCAGCCATCGATGAGATTGCTCCCCAATGCCCTCTGCACCCTCACACTAGGCTGGCACCCTGGTACACCCAGGGGTTGCATCTGATGAAGCGAGAGCTAAGATGCCTAGAGAGACAGTGGCGGCGTACTCACAATGAAGCTACAAGGACATCTTATAGAATGTTTATGAGATGGCAGTCAAAGCTGCGAAGAAAGACTACTACACAACTTCGATTGCGTCTGCGAGCTCATGCCCAGCCCAGTTATTTAGAGTGATTTGGCCCATGACAACTCTGCCACAAGGCAGGTCAAATGTTAGGGAATTGGACATTGGCTGTGAGGCTTCTGCAAGCTATTTCACAGATAACGTCATGTTGCTTCACCGTAACCTCCCCACCACAGTTGAGATAGTGAGCGAATTCGAGGCCCCATGCACGTCTTCTTGTCAGGTTGTGGATTATTTCAGTCCAGTCAGTCTAGAGGAAGTTGACAAACTTCTTCTAACTGTACGCCCTACCACGTGCCTCCTTGATCTGTGCCCATCATGGCTCATTAAACCAGGTCACGATGGGTTTCAAGGTGCCCTGAGGGAGATTATTAAGAAGTCCCTCTTGGATGGCCTGTTCCCTGGGGCACTTAAGGAGGCCATGGTTTGTCCCCTCTTGAAAAAACCACCCTTGGATCCGGCCAAATTGGCTAACGCCGGTTTCCAACTTGTCCTGCTTGGGCAGGTTAATTGAGAGGGCTGTCGCAGTCCAGATACAGAGCTTTTTGGAGAACACTTCCATCTTAGATCCCTTCCAGTCCGGCTTTCACCTGGGACACGGGATGGAGACAGCACGTCACCCTCACAGATGACCTTCGGAGGCATCTGGATCGAGGTGGATCAGCAGTGCTGTTGTTGTTGGACATGGTTGACCATCAGCTGCTGATCCACCGCCTTGCCGACACTGGAATTCAGGGGCTTGCCTTACAATGGCTTGCATCCTTCCTTCAGAGCCGGAGACAAAGGGTGGCATTAGGGGAACAGCTGTCCTGAAGGCATCTACTGACTTGTGGAGTGCCCCAAGGGGTGGTACTTTCCCTGATGTTATTTAACATCTATATGTGCCCCCTTGCCCACATTGCCTGAAGGCATGGGCTTGGGTTTCACCAGTATGCAGACGACACCCAGCTCTATCTGTTGTTGGGTGGATAGTCTGCCTGTACGCTGGAAGATCTGGACCGGGTGTTAAAAGCTGTGGCTGGTTGGCTTAGGCCGAGTCGATTGAAATTGAATCCGATGAAGATGGAGGTCCTGTGCCTGAGTCGGGGTGGTCTGGGGGTAGGGATCCCACTCCTGACCTTCGATAGAGCACAGTTGGCACCAGCGCCAGAGGTTAGGAGCTTGGGAATGCTCTTGGATGCCTCCTTAACAATGGAGGCCCAGGTAGCAGCCACTGCCAAGTCAGCCTTTTACCATCTTCGGCTGATCAGGCAGCTGGTTCCCTTCCTCAACCACAACGGCAACAGTAATCCTTATGATGGTCACCTTGAGATTGGACTACTGTAACACTCTCTACGTGGGGCTGCCCTCGTCGCAAATTCGGAAGCTGCAGCTAGTGTAGAATGCTGCGGCCAGAATGCTGTTGATGGGTCTTCCCATGCGGGAGCACATTCAGTCTTTACTGAAAGCACTGCACTGGCTGCTGATAGCATACTGGATCCAATTCAAGGTGCTGGTTTTGCTCTAGACAGTTTAAGGATTGTATTTTAAAAAGTGATTTGCTGTGAAATATAAAGAGTTACTCTGGTTTAACTGGAATTTCCGTATAAAGACTCGTTTGTGTTCGTAGAACTCAGTTTTTGATCTCCCCCCCCCCCCCCCATACCTCTTTGTGACTAATCTTTCTGCCATAAATGAAGAACTAGGGTTAAGAAATGAATTAAGAAAAACCCAGTTTTTCTTAAGGATGTTATTGTAGTATAATGGTCTGATACTCAATAAAAAGTGACGTCTCTGAAAATTGATTCACTTGATTTAGTTCCTGATTGTTGTAATTTGGAGGGAACAAAGGAATATGGTCCCAAATTGTAAAAGTCTGTCCAGATCTCTTTACTGTTGTTTCATGGCATCATACTCTAGCTTTGGGTATTTGGTTAAACAAATCAAGAGTTTTCCAAATGACTGATTGTGTGTGTGTGAACTTTCAGGGAAGGACCTCGTGCCTTCAACCTCCCCCCCCCAGCAAGCTTGGGGCCTCAGTAGACTAAATGGTCGCCTAGCAGAGGCCTTCTGCTTATTTGTGCTGGATTTGTCACAGTGGGTGCAGTCAGACAGCATGCTGAGAGAGGGTTAAACTGCTCCAGTTCTAACTGGATTATATTTGATCTGGATAATCGCAATCACACTTACCTCCGTTATCCTGCCTCACTGCGCAGTCACGTCGCTCCCCGGCGTCTACACTACTGACGCACGGAAGTGTATGTCGGCAGGTTTTAAATCCCCCCCTCAGTTTGTGCATGTGCATAGGTGCCCCTCCATAGGAGGGGGGGAAACTATCATGGCGCATGCGCAGAACCACCAGGGCGAATCAATCCAACCCCTCCAACAAAAGACTTCCCTTTAAATGTTTGACCCGAAAATGGTCTCTGTGAGATCCCGAACTCATCTAAATACTAAAACCATTTAAATGTTGGTTTTCTAAACGCGGTGGTGGAGCTCCGCCTATGCGCGCACTGCCAATGCATTAAAAAATGGTGGGCAAAAAGCGGAAGCCTCGGGCAGCTTTCGAGCGGGGAGGAGGTGGCTCGATATTGTAAGAGCAATCAGACGTCAGAAAAGTGCAGCTAGAACCGGAGAATCAGGAAAACACCACTTGGGGACCTGGTAACAAAATACTCTGTTTTAAAGGGGGTTTGAGCTGGAAAGCGACGGCTGGGGACGGTGCGCAGATGTTGAGTGTGTGAACGTGGATATAAAATCCGTTACTGAACCGTGCCGAAAGCAGACTAAACGGCCTGTCTGACCGCACCCACTGTGTCTGCATCTTTATTACCCCATTTGGAAAGCTGGGGGGTTGGAAAAATATGCTGCTTTATGCTTTCTTTGTTTTCCTGGTGTGATGTTAAGAGGGTGTCTTAATGTCTAACTGGTTAGTGTCCAAGTCATCCATGACATACTAATGCACCGTTATATGCCAGGGACTGCTGTGGAACAGACACTTGCTCCGGATTGAGGAGTAAATCAAAGGTGGTATTAGTTTAAGAGGGCTTCAGGTTCAAAGAGTTTTCAGGGAAACACGGAAACAAATTCTTCTCTTTTTGGCCTTGGCAATGGAATACATCACTCAGTCACCACTGTTAGGAACCTGCTGTCCCTGGTAGATTGATTACCTTTTGCCCTGCCGGGCCATGGTCTTCCGTGATAGGTGGGGGTGTGTGGCGCCTTGGGCTACAGTGGGGACTTTGATCTTTTGTCCAGAATCCAAAAGGACAAAACTGTTGCTGTCCTAAAAGGTTTTTCAACTGCCCACCTGGAAGGTTACTAGCCTTTCATAACTGCCATATTTAGGCAAGGGTTATTTTTGAAGGGCCTCTCTCAGGTTAATATATAACTAGGCAATTAGTACCACATATTTGGAAACCAAGAGCTCCAGGTAATTCCTGTGAACTGCAACACAGATACAGTTTTGGTAAAATCAGAGGGCTTAGTGTGAGTTGGTTAGTTAAGGATTAGCTTAGAGAATGTGTGCCTTGCATCGAAAGGACTTGTAGGAGCAGTCTTCGTTCAGATTGTGGAGTCTGTCTGTTTTAAATTAATATTTAAAAAGAGAGCAAAATAGTGCTGAAAAGTAATGCACCATATGATTTTTATAAAGAATCTGTGTTCTTTAACTGGGTTAGGCAGCATGAAGGAGATTGTCTGTTGCTGTTGTTGGTAATCCACTGTCTTCCTGAGGCAACTGTTCAGTAGAGCTCGCCATGGGGCAACAACGCCCCTCTTTTATCAGCTGGTTCAGCTTTTTCATCCCCTGATGTTTGCGAGATGAATTTCTGTGTTCTTTCCCTCTTCTGCTTGGTACAGAAATGGGGGGGGGAGTGAAAACAAGCTCATGGTTTGTGGTTTGGGCTTGGCATCCTGTGACAGTATGGGGAGAACTTGAAGCCTACATCCTTCCCCTTAAAAACAATGGAATGGTAAATTCCTTAACATTCAGACTGTAACAAGGTGAGATGGGAGGGGAGGTGCCGTGGTGACGTATCCCACATACTTTGTTACTTAGCTATTGCTGGGAGTGGAGGAGAGGATGAAACGGAGCTTCTGTTTTCAGACGCATCCTTGCATCTCTCGTAGTATCTAGTTCTGGTCTCTGAAATGGAAGTCTGCAGTTTTTGGTGATACCTCTCGTGCCATGCAATGGCTTTGTCTTAGAGATAGGACCTTCCAAATATCCTCTTACCTTTTAGCTGTTATCTCTTGAGTGCTACATTTATCATGCTTTCTGTGGTCACTGGAGAGGGACTGTTGTTTAGGTAGATTCTCTGCTTTGTATGCAGAAGGTCCAAGGTTCAATCCCTGGCATTTCCAGTTAAAAGGACCAGGCAGTTGGTGATGTGAAAGGCCTCTGCCTGAGACCTGGGAGAGCTGCTGCTAGTCTGACCTAGATAATATGAACTTCCTGGACCGATGGTCTGATTCAGTATAATGCAGCTTCATGTGTGTTCACTGGGTATTTCTGATGCAGGGTTACCGGTAAATAATTCTAGCTTCTCTCCGAGTGTGACACTTGTGTTTCTTGTTGGCTCTTCCAGCCTTGTTCTTCCCCAAACCCCTCCTGGACAGAACTCTCTGCTCTGGCCAATTGGGCTACAGCTTTGGATTACCATTTAGCTGGGTTTTATTGGTTTTGCTCTATTGGCCATCAAGTAGCAGCTGAAAGACACTTCTGGCTCTCCTTTACCCTGGGTATTTGATCTCGCCTCCACATTCTGCCCTCTGTCCAAGGACTAACACCATTTCCCTTCTTTGGCTGTGATGAAACCCTGAATCACTCCAGAGTAAATAGCTAAATTGCAGCAGAGATGACTTCCCCCTGCTGGCTCAAATTGCCTTCATACAAATTGATAAAAGGTTCAGTGCTACTTGACGTCCCGTCATGAAGGCTCTAGATAATGTCGTGTCTCTTTACAAGTCCTTCTGTCATGCACAAGTGCTTCTCTCACGAGTCCCTTGCTCTTATGTGGTGTACTGCGGTGGCCAAGAGGCCAAGTAATGAATCGGGAAATCCCTGGTTTGAACCTTGTTTCTGCTACAAACTCTCTAAGTGGGCCTTAAGCAAACATCTCGCTTCTTGAACAGTTAGACTTGAGTCCAGAAGCACCTCCGAGGCCAACAAGAGTTTCAGGGCATAACCTTTCGAGAGTCAGAGCTCCGTCTGATCTAATTGTTCCGCTGCAGACTAGCTTGGCTATCCTCTGGAACGATCTCGCTTTTGCTTAGCCTTAGATTTCCATGTGGGATATGGGATAAGAATGCTGGCCTTCCTGACAAGATCACAACAATACGATGTACGAGAAATGTACTAGAGTTTACATTACTGCACAGTTACTCTGTACAGTTGAAGGTCAAAGAAGATGGGGATGGCAAAGGATGAGATGGTTAGACAGCGTCATAGATGCAACGAACATGAAGTTGAGCAAACTTCAGAGGATGGCGGAAGACCGGAAGGCCTGGCGTGATCTGGTCCATGGGGTCGCGAAGAGTCGGACTCGACTGTGCGACTGAACAACAACAAAACAGTTACTCTGTATTATTCGGCTTTTGCAAGTCCTAAAGTTCTTCAGAGAGGCACAGGGAGGAGCAAACGTCATATTTCTCACATGGCTGCTTTCTGTAATACCCTGTAAACAATGTTAACATATCCTATCTTTCAGTTTAGTCTGGGGTGGGGATGGGGAATGACACATTTATCTCGCGATATATACTAGAATACGATCTCTGTGATAGCCCTTCGTAGGAATTTCATACCTAATAGCATTTGCCACCTGTGTGGTGCAGAGGAGATGATTCAGAAGAACAGGAATGTGAGTAGGCATCCTAAGCAGGCTGACATGTCAGTGGATGCCATTTTCCAAAATGGCTGCCCTCAAAATCTCTCATAAGATCACAACAATACGATGTACGAGAAATGTTCTAGAGTTTACATTACTGTACAGTTACTCTGTATTATTCGGCTTTTGCAAGTCCTTAAAGGTCTTCAGAGAGGCACGGGGAGGAGCAAACGTCGTATTTCTCACATGGCTGCTTTCTGTAATAACAATTGATTGGCACAGTAATGAGATAATACGGAGAACAAGAAAAACTGTGAGAAAGTGACGCTTAATATATGTCTTTAAAGAATCATAGAAAAGTGAACAAAAATAATGTACATATGAACTATTGAGAGACAGTTTTTGTAAGGTTTTACTCTTTTCATTAATTACATTGTAACAAGTCATATAATGTCCAGAATTTCAAATATGTATATAGTTGTATTCATAAGGTCCCACATCTTTGTTCAGAAGAAGATCTTCCTTCGAAATGGCCAGACATTCCGGAGATCACCGTCAATATATATTTTTCTATGATTATGTATATTATTTTGTTCACTTTTCTATGATTCTTTAAAGACATATATTAAGCGTCACTTTCTCACAGTTTTTCTTGTTCTCCGTGCTTTCTGTAATACCCTGTAAACAATGCTAAAATATCCTATCTTTCAGTTTAGTCTGGGGTGGGGATGGGGAATGACACATTTATCTCTCGATATATACTAGAATACGGTCTCTGTGATAGACCTTCGTAGGAATTTCATACCTAACAGCATTTGCCACCTGTGTGGTGCAGAGGATACGATTCAGAAGAACAGGAATGTGAGTAGGCATCCTAAGCAGGCTGACATGTCAGTGGATGCCATTTTCCAAAATGGCTGCCCTCAAAATCCCTCAGCATCTGTCTCATGAACTTTCATCCACAAAATGTGTATCCATTGATAGCATTTGAACTATAACAAAGCTAACTGTGATATCCTCAAAGCTGTATCAGTAATCCTTTTGAAGTTACTCAAGAAGGTATCAAAATAAATGTGAATAATGGGTATTTCGGTCTGATTGCCTAGCATCTTCACAAATGGTTTTTAGCTTTGCAGTGAAATTTCAAAAATATGCTTCTAAAACAACTGTCTAATAAGAAATTATGTGATAGATATTACTTTTTATTTTCCAGGGTGTACTCCAGTAAGTGTAGCTCCTGTTGGATCATCAATGAGTAATCCTTTTTGTGAGTAAGGAGTTACCTAGGTAAAGGTGAAAAGGTTCAGAGGGGATCGTAAGAGAAAGTTTTAGCCTTGAGACAGCCTACTTCCAGTGCAGTTCCACAGTCATGGAATGACAAAGACTGAGGCCTGCAGCTGTATTTCAGCCTAAGGCAGGATTCTTTAGCAGAAGTCTCAGTTATGAGACACTCTGATCTTGAGGGGCTGTAATTCCCCCACATCAAGAGGGCGTTGCATTGATGAGACTGGGGAGATCCCCCCCCCCGCCAACTCAGTTGCAGAGGAACTTGAGTGGAAAGGACAGAGATTCTTGATAGTAGCAAAGCTATTGAAAGGTGAAATGTATGAATGCATGGCTGACTTGGATAATGAACTTTTATGTTTTTGGAGCTGATTTCTTTGATCACAAGTTCTCTGGAAACATATCTTTTTTTTAAAAAAATATATATATACTTGCCTGGAAGATCAAAATGGGATGTCAGTCATATAAATGTGAGGCTTTGGAAGAAATAAAACTCAGTCTTAAAAACCTTATTGTTGTATATTTATGATACAAATAATGCAGTGGGAGATAATGCAGTGTCAAATGAAAACATCAAGCTGTGACTTCTTGAATCCTTTATGGATGCAGTTGTAGAACAGGAAAAAATTGTTATGGTGCTCTTTTGGGAGCTGGAAGAATTACTCACATTTGTACACTCCATTGAAGCAGTGAAGATTGAAATACCTATATTTCATGTGTATTTTGATACCTTGCTGTGTAACTTCAAAGGTTCAACTTTGATACAGGTTTGGAGATTTACCATTGACTTTAACATCAGTTTTATAATTGGAGCTGCCATGTTTCAAGAGATAGAAGTCTGCACTGGAGGATGAGTGGTGGCCATTTTGGAAAATGGCACCCACAGACTTATGTCAACCTGTTCATGATGTCTACACAAATTTTTCTTGTTCCTGACTGAGCCTTCTATTTCATACAGGTGAAAATCATTGTCAGGCATGGAATTCCTATAGAGGTTTGCTAGAATGAGGACTACTAAATCTTCTCTTATCTAATAATCCCCATTGATAACTATTGGTCACTACTGGAATTTTTTTGCTATGGGTTATATGACCTGTTTTTAACCCAAAATACAAATCTGTGAAGAAAAGAAGCCAGAGAACTCAAGGGCTGAAGAACTACACGTCAGAGAAGAGGGGTTATGGCTGAGAAAGTATTTCTCAGTTAGGTAACTCAGGCTCCGGTCACACGGGCAGGAAACTGCGGGGGGGAAGCGTGGCTGTTTGCCCCGGGGCAAACTAACGCGCGGTTAAGAGATCAGACCTCCTGTGGAGGTTCTGTGGAGGTTCCGTGGGTAGGGAGAGGTGCCGATCACAGGACATGCCTGCGCGCAATGAAGAAGCGCGCGGTGCGGCAAACTGGTTTTCTTTTTTTGTGTACATGACGAATGCGCATGCTCCGTTGGGTGCGTGTGCGCATCCACGGAGACTTGGGGGAAAAAAACCCTTTTTCGCAAGGGGACATGGGTGGGCGCCGGATGCCACCGGAAATGCCATCAGACGCCCGCCCTTGCCCCGCAGTTTCCGGAACCTAGTACCTCCGAGGTACTAGTTTTTTGCAGCGCGTTTTCGCCAGGAAGCCTCGATTGTGCCATGGAAGCGCTACGCTTCCCAGATGTGCCGGTGAGATCGCGCCCGGAAAATCCGCCTGTCTTCCGTCTCTTGCGTGGCTAATGTTCCGTGTGACTGCAGCCTCAGAAAGTATTTCTGAGAGAGTATGGTTTGAGTCCAAAGATGCATATGTGCATGTGGAAGATGTCTCTTATTTATGGATGGGGGGCTTTATGCCTTGCCCTGGAACATTGTGTGAGCAGAGTGAAATTAAGTCTGAAGATGTTCTTCGGCTTGTGCAAATGGCAGTGCAACTTCCTGTAGAAGTAGAAGGCCGAGCACTGCTGTAGAGCCTACCTACAGCACTGAATTAGCAGTGTTTGTGCACTGAGACAGTGTCTTTGAGATGGTCCTAGGAGTTATTTTCCTTTGAGTTACAGCTGCTTGCATCCAGTCCATTCCAAAGTACAATCGATAAAGGCAGACAAAAGTTTGGCTCCTATGACTATGTTCTATGCAGGCTCGACATCTTCCACTGCAGAACACGCTTCCTTTGTCTCTGGCACTCCCGATTGTGCAAGAGCTGTCTTTCTCAGCAATTTCTCGAGGGAGCGGAAGTGCTAGCAGCAGAGGAAATGTGTTCTGCACCTGAGGCGGTCCATCATGCGTGGAATGCAGTCAGTGGATCCACTCCAAAAGAGACCTACCTGCGTATAAGAGCTGGGGCATCATAATGGCTAAGATACTGAGGAATTAGGCACTGAGCAGTAAGCCAAGCAGCACCTCCCTATGCCCTGTTTAAATCACACCTCTGATAAATGCAGTGAGCATATTAGGCCGAGCCCTAGTGACAGGAGAACTACCCACAACTTGGATGATAACTGGGTTGCCAATTACGAGCAGCATCTGTGAATGCAACCAAAATAGAAGCACCTGGAGAGGCAGTGTGGTTTAATTCAGGGTTTCAGACTAGGGATTCAGAGACCCAGGTCACTGGATGACCTCAGACTAGTAGCATAACCTGATAGCAGTACCTACATCACAGGGCTGTTGTGGAGCTAAGACACGGGCTGGGGGAGAGAGAGAGAATGTATATCAGTCTCATCTCTCAGAAGAGGGGTGGGATTAAACACTAATACATGTCTAATTAGAGGTTTCAGAAACACATATCCTATTTATCTGCGATGCCTACAAAGTACTTCCTGAATGATATACTCAGTCTGTTATTTCTGTGACACTTTCTGTATTTGCCTTCACGGAACCCTCTCACTGCTTTACTTTTTTAGATCTAATTCAGTGCACAAACGAGATGAATGTGAATATTCCACAGCTGGCGGACACCCTTTTTGAGAGGACGGCGAACAGTAGCTGGGTTGTAGTGTTCAAAGCTCTAATCACAACACACCACCTCATGATGTACGGAAATGAGGTAAGGCTACCATCATTTGTCATGAAAATCATGTTTAATGGTCAGGAGAGAGTCTTAGCAAGGTGCTAGTTATACTGATTGTATGACAGAACAGGTCAGAAGAACCACTAGGACTTGTGTATCCAGCCCATATTCTATTAGAAAGAAGCTGAGTGTATGTCATTCAACTACAGGCTTCCCTACTATAATTGATATTGTAAGGCCCCTACCACATGGCAGGGGAAAACCCGCTCAAAGCGTGGCTTTTAAAAGCCGCGCCAAAGTTGAGACACCGCGGCGGGATCCCACGGATCCCCTGGGCCGTGGCGCCTTTTCTCCCCGGCACGATCAGATGCCGGGGAGAAAACACAGTCCTGACGGGGAGCCTGCCGAACTGCGCATGTCGGAGCATGCGCAGTTTGGCTAGGAGACGGGGATGCGCCGGCGCAAGGATGCACTGGCGATCCCACAGCCGGGATTGAAGCGCCCCTTCGAGATGAACCACCGAGGTAGGTGGTTCTGGTTTGGTCCGTTCTTTCGCGTGGAAGGGCTGGTTCGGGGACAGAAGCACTACGCTTCCCAGATGTTGTGGTGGGATCGCACCCATTTGCTGCGTCCCCGAACCGTCCTTCTACCGACCCAACTTCCTACGTGTGACCAGGGCCTTAATTCGTTAAAATCGGCCATAAAAGTATTCATACTGTAGCGCTTTTATATAACTGAATGGTGAGGTTGCAGTTGAAATTCGATGTACAGTTCTGGTTGCCCTGTCTCAAAAAGGAGATTTAGAACTAGGAAAGGTGTAGGAAAAGGCAAGCCAATGATCACAAAGTAAAAGTACGTTCCCTACAACAAAAAGCTGAAGGGGCTTCTTTACTAACGGGAAAAGTGAATTGGGCAGCATGATAAAAGTTCATAAAATTATACACAGTGTGGAGAAAGGGAATAGTTGGGGTTTTTTTTCCTACTCTGCCAAAATGCTAGAACTTTTGATTGCCCCATGGAATTCATTTGGCAGCAGAGTCAGGACTGGCAAAGGAGAGAATTTACTCGTGGAGTAATAGTGATAAAGTGGCATCAAATTGCAACAGTCTTATGTCAAACCCCTCATGCGGTTTTCAAGCAAGAGTCATTCAGAGGTGGTTTGCCATTGCCTGCCTCTGCATAACGACCCCAGTCTTCCATGATGATCTCCCATCCAAGTACTAACCGTGGCTAACCCCGCTTAGCATCTGAGCTTTGGCTAGTCGGGACCATTCAGGCTGCTACTTATTTACAGAACACATAATTAATTTATGGACTTTACTGCCGCAAGATGTGGTGATGCTTGCCAGCTTAGGTGGGTTTTGAAGGGAAATATATACATTTATGGAGGATTTAGGTTTACTAACAGATGCTCACTATGCTAACCATGATGACTAGATGGAACCTCCAGGTTCAGAAGCTGTAGGCCACCAGCCCAGTTGCTGGGCACCAACAACAGGGGGCTTTCTGGAAACACATGGTTGACCACTGTAAGGAATGGGGTCCTGGACTAGACGGCCTTTTGGTCTCATCCGGCAGTGTTCTTCTAATTTTATGGTGAGCAGGGGATGGATTCCTGCCTTTACTGCTGGTAGAATCCTAAAGGCTGGGTGAATAGGCCCATAGGCCCATCACTTTGTGGCAGATATGATTATTGGAGGTGGCATTAATGAGGAAAATATGTATGGACCTGTAATTGGAGCTGTAAACTTAACTATATAGTAACTTTTTTGTGTCTTTACCCAATACAGGCTTAGATTTTGTTTTTTGTTTGAGAATAGCTGTATGTGGCTGAGATCACACACACTAAATCCACTTTCAATCCACTGTCAATGTACTTTTCAACTGGATTTTACTGTGTAAACTGGCAAAATCCAGTTGGAAAGACCATTGAAAGTAGATTATTCAGCGTGTGTGATCACAGCCTGTGTGTATCTATTCTACAACCATTGTGAGATGGCAACCTCATGAACTGAATTCCGTACGAGAGTACAATCAGTTCGGTTGCTTACAGCACTCAAGAGTTTGTAAGACGTAGTGGTTGCAGATGCCGTTACATATTGGGGTATGTCACCGCTCTTTTCCTTTCCTGTGTAGTGATTTCAGAACCTGTGGCTTCTGCTGTATCTCATCTGCTTTCTTTAGTATTGGGTATAACTTGATTAATTCAGATGCCACCATTAAAACGGCTTGGAAATTAGCTTCTTTGTATGATTAAATCTATGGAAAGAAAATAATTGGAATCTTATCTCTTTCACCAACAGCGCTTTATCCAGTACTTAGCATCTCGAAATACACTGTTTAATCTAAACAACTATCTGGATAAAAGTGCCATGCAGGGTAAGGATATTTTTTTCTTCTTCTTCTTCTTTAGAGAGGCAATTGGCAATATGTATTATAATTTGTATAGACTGAAGAAATGTTGGGAATTCAACCATATTAAATTACTCGGTTAAGTCACTCCCTGTCATATTTTAGCATTGCTCCTTAATTTACCTTTCCTCTAGTTTCATGTGTGTGATCTGAAATATTTATATGGAAATAAATTGTATTTGTTCAATAGAATTCGCTCCAAAGAAAGAATGGCAAAGATTGTGGTCTTTAGGCTTGTTTCAGGAATGCGCAAGAGTCCTGTAAAGTGTATCGCTGCTTTAAAAAATAAAATCAGGTTGATTTAATTCAGAATGATACTAAGTAGTTGCTATAGCGATTGAAACACATTGGCTTCCAGCTAAAAAGAACCTTTATGCCATGTAGAAGCATGACAGCCTGCCAGCACTGTAGGAATTGTATTTGTTTGGAGATGAGAGATACTCTTGTTGGGCTCTCTTGGTGCTCATGTAAGGATGCTAAGCAGTATCACTTGCTTAAAGGCTGAATCTGCAGTCCTGTGCCCACTTACTTTGGTGGTAAATCCTACTTAACAAGTGGGATGTCCTTCCAAGGAAACGTACATAAGGCATCCACAGTAACAAATATGTGCATGTCACGATTGTGTCACTTACAACCTCAGAAGTCAGAATTGTACCCGTAATTCTTTCTGCTACTTTGAAAAGCAGCCTTAAACTCTGTTGCTGAATTCAAGTATTGCAATAAACTGTGGTTTTTACAGCAAATTCTGGTTAGTCTGTTGGTTGGGTGCAAGTAACAAGTCCTGGTTTGTGTGCAAACCCTGGTTTGTCTGTTTCTTGCCTCTTCTGTACTTCCCAACAAAGAAGATACTCTGTACTGCCTTTGCTACGGCCAAGAGGCTGCAACAGTCAGCACTACTCAACAGACCATAGTTTTTGAATTCTGACATTGTCCACGTTGCAACAAATCACAATCGGTACGAATTGTGTACAACAATCTAGTTATATACCACAGTTTGAAATCCCAGTGTGAAACCAGCCAAGAAGCCCTGGTTTTATTGTACTATCTGCATTTGAACTTCAGAACTGGCTGGTGCTTGATCAAACCGTTTGCAACATTTTGTTTCTTTCAGAGACCCCTTATATGTAACACCTGTAATCCGTAGTGTTCTTAGACAACTGGTGTTATAATGCCTCATTGCCTTTCTTAGCATTTCCTGCTTATTTTCACTGCCACCAAAGGCTCTCACCTTACAATTCTTAGTTGGCCCCAAAGAACCGGAAGACCTAGTCCTAGATGATAGACTTGACAGAATGGTCAGTGTGTGGAGGTGGCTCTGAGATAAAAGAGGACCCTTTAGTCTAAATAAAACTGCTGTTCTCACTTTCATAAAGAGTTTATTTAGAAATATAACAGCTGAAAGGTTTCAGAATAGTTCATAAACACAGTGGTTTCAGATAGGTGCAGTTCTTTTTCCTTTAATGTTCCTTAAATAGGCCTAGCCACAAAGGCTTATTTTCCTCACCTGCCACTTAGGCTAATGGCTTCCACAATGAACACAGATTTCTCTCATAATCCACAGCACCTCACTCAGTCTCTTAGCCCCCTGAACTCTCTTCTTCACTCTCACACCATAACCCTCTCTACAAACCAGTTAACTCTTCTCCTTTAGATACAGCTACCAACAGAACATTCATAACACACTTTAATCACCCATCTAGCCTCCCTCTTTCTTATGCTACAGGCCTGCATTCTAAAGTACAGCACAATATATATATATGCCCATATTAGAACACAGAAATAAAACACACAAAATATTTACATAGCAGAACACCACACCATTGTTTATGGTAATGTCTGAATCTAGCCAGTGGATCAGCTCCATCTGGATATTGTGCTAAAAAGTTAAGGAAACGTAACTATGTCCTTGATATGTTGATTGATTTGACAAACAACAGCTTGCTATTGACCAGCAAACTAGAATGCATGGTTTGCGTTAATTATGGTCTGGCTAATGTCTGAATTGTCAAACCATATTTATAGTATAAAGTCTGAGTCCAGGGACACCTTTAAGACCAACAAAGTTTAATTCTAGGTACAAGTTTTCCTGTGCATACCCAGAATTAAACTTTGTTGGTCTTAAAGGTGTCACTGGACTTAAACTCAGTGATGGGAGGATTGAAAATGGAGTAGACAAGCAACTGTAAACCATGGTTTCCCTGTTCATATATTTTTGGAAACTCAAGCCATGGTTTGGATTCTGTGCTTGGGTTAGAGCAAGCCATGGTTTGTTGCGATGTTTGAACTGAACCAATCTGTTCACTTCCATTAAGAGTGAAATCCTGAGCCAGAGTTACTCCAGTCTAAGTCTAGTGATCTCAGCGGCTTCGACTAAAGTTAACTCTACATAGAATTCCACTGTTACAGCTTGTAGACTTTAATGTGTTAGTTTGTATTAGGATCTCATTTTTAAGTTGGGTTGTTTTTAAACACAAATACTATAGCTGAAATAAATAACTAATTTAAAAATGTGTGTAAACGTGTGTGTGTGTGTGTGTGTGAGAGAGAGAGAGAGAGAGAGAGAGAGAGAGAGAGAGAGAGAGAGAGAGAGAGAGAGAGAGAGAGAGAGAGAGAGAGAGAGAGAGAGAGAAACGATGGATATTTATCCTCCTGGTAAAATGGTCCATGATAGCATTAGTTGTGATCTTGCTATATCATATCAGTTTAATTGCAAGTATAAGCTGTAAGACTTTGCAGGCTCTATCTGTTTTAATCTGAAATAGTATCCCCATTCAAAGAAATCTCACCTAGCTGCCAATTCCTAGAAGAATGATAGTTGTATCGGAAGCTTCAGTTTTGTATAATTATGGTTAAGGTGAGAAGGTAGCACCCTGGAAGTAATAATAAAGTGTGTGATTCACACTGAATAAATTGTGACAGTCATGGTAGAAGGAATATCTGAACTCTTTAACTGGAAGAGTGTTCTATTTCCAGGCTATGATATGTCTACCTTCATCAGACGATACAGCAGATACTTGAATGAAAAAGCACTTTCTTACAGACTTGTAGCAGTTGACTTCACCAAAATGAAAAGAGGGTGAGGATTTCTTTTATGGTGCTTTCTTGCCGTTCTGTTCCTTCAGGGTGGGGCCTGCACAGAAGGGGGAAAGTTAAAATTATTTGGATATATCCCTCTCCAGGATCCTCTAAGCTCTTAGACCAATTTTTTTCCTCACCCCTCCCCCATTCTGTCTACCACCACTACCCCTTAAAACTGACCACTTGCAGCATTTCGTGCCTCCAGGGACACGTTCCGTCTTCATCAGACCGCTTTTAATTTGCTTTATTTGCCTGATGATTAATTTATAAAGTCTCCTCCCCACCCCTGCATACCCAGGTTTTTCCTCAAGTACATAAAAGTAATCCTGGGCCTTGTCTCTGGGAAACTGACTAATAATTTTTTTGCAATAATGGCTTGGTTCTCATGGAAATGTCTGACTGAACCAACTGTCAAACCAGAGTTTTGATCTTAAGCAAACTCGCAACCCATCAATACAAAGGATGTACAGAATTCTATTCGAAGGGAAATCGAGTGTATGGTTTACCGAATTTCTTGTGACATGATGTAGCTAGTATCACTGGTGCTGTTGTAGCAGGCTGCAAATAATCTTGATAGAATCTTGGAGGGAATTTAAATATCTGTCAGAGCAAATATATCAGATTTGATGTGCAGTTTGAAAAAAAATCTGATTTTTATGCCACTAGATTCTCCAGCATGTTTATTCAAAAGGAAGTTCCACTGACTTCCGTGAAGCTTTCTGTGTAGCCTTTGCTGCTTTTGCTTGTGGGAGCTTGTAGCACTGTGATCTCCTGGCTTGGTGCCCTCTGTTTGTATTCTTCCGATTATTCTTTCCATTGCATTCTTTGAAGGATTGATGGTGTAATGAGAACAATGAATACCGAAAAACTTCTGAAAACCCTTCCAATTATTCAGAATCAACTTGATGCACTTCTGGATTTTGATGTAAGTGCTGGAGGTGTCTCTTATTGATCTAATCCAGTATTGGTTTTTGGTGTTTTTAAATGAGGGAAAAAAATGTGTTGTGATTTTATTCCCTGTTGCTTTTTTTAAAAAGCTCTCTGCTTTCTACACAGGCAAACCCAAATGAACTAACAAATGGTGTAATAAATGCTGCCTTCATGCTCCTCTTTAAGGATTCCATTAGGCTGTTTGCTGCCTATAATGAGGGGATTATTAACCTGTTAGGTATGTGGAACCCTAAATAAAAATTCTTTAAACATTTACAAGTGGAGACTCGTGTAAATATGCAGATGTGTTTTTGTTTTTGCATTCATTTTCCCTTCACTTCCCCGTACACTCCCTTGTTCAAGTATTTACAATATGCACATGCACCACTACTTGCTCTACACCCCCCTACACACAAACATGTCAGTTGGAGTGTTCATGAATATTCAGTAACATGGCATCAGCTAAACCAGTGTCTAGGGAGGGAGGGCTCATTTCACTTGAAGCCAGAGCTGTCTCCAAAACGGCAGACCAGATTGGTCAGTGATTCCGATGAAGCTTTTGGCTCTGTGTACAAAGTGGTAAACGAACCTTAAGGGCCTTCTTTTGAAGTCAGGGAGCTGTGCTCAGAATTTGCTTCCGTAAATATTTATATTTCAAGTGTTGTCTGATGTGCGTGTTTACCTGGCCATATTATAATAATAATGCCCTGACTTATGGTTGACATTTCTATGCTGTTAACTGTAATCAAGCTATCTATGAAGGACTGGGATCTTAATTTGCCTTGGAGCATTGGGCTCGATCCATGGAAACCACCACTGTTTGTGCCCATGTGGATACTCATTCAGATCCAGAGGCAGATTGCTGTTAACGGAGGACAGTGGAGGCATGTAGCAGTATACCCTTCAATCTGCACTGGTTCTTATGGTTGCCGTGCAGGATCTGACACCAATTTATGCATGTAGAGGGCTGATCTCTGAATCGGTTCCCTTAGCCCTGTCTGTAATCCTGGGATGGTGATTGCTTTGAATAAGGTACCATTCTGTCATTTGCACAGAAAATGTTAGTATGGAGTAGTAATTAAGCATGTTTAAAAGTTTGGAAAACAGTAGCAACCTGCCCAAACACATTTGTGTGCTGAAAGTAATTCTAATGGCCAAATCAAGTTTTTAAAACAAACTGCAGAAAATCCAGGCTGAAAAGCATCCAGCATTCCTTAATTATCTTAACGTAGCAGGAAAATGTATTGGGTGTTAATGCACTTACTTTAAAGTATCTTTTAGATGTAAAAGTAGTTTGTCTTTCCAGTAGTCCCATTTTAAACACTATCTTACAAATGCTTTTTTCCCCTTTGAATTTCATGCTTCAGAAAAGTATTTTGATATGAAGAAGAACCAGTGCAAAGAAGGTCTGGATATTTACAAAAAATTCTTAGCCAGAATGACCAAATTGTCAGAATTCCTCAAAGTGGCAGAGGTAAATAAACCCAGTAGCATCAATGGAATTTCATTTAGCTCTCTGTACTGGTACAGTAATAAATGCATATAATCACAAGTCTTGCTTCATAATTTCTTATAAATATGGCAATATATGATGGTTGTTGACTAATTATCACTTAAAATAGGCATATTTAAAGGGGGGGTGTTTTGAAAGCCTAGTTCTGACTATTAACTTTTATTAACAAACATAGGTGACAGAGTAGGTCCTGACCAAGACATCTAAGCATTTTAAAAACATTTCTTGAAAATAATTTATCAAAATAGTACCAAAGTCCTCTTCTTGTGGCTGTTTCTAGTACATGAAAGAGATCAAGAGATTAAGAGAGACCTTGCAAGATCTGCATGTGAAATTCTGCTTACGGTGCCATTACAAAGGGCATTTAGAATTGTACCAGTTCAGAAAGCTCTCCATGTCCTCCCTGGTACCTTAGCTTCTATGTAGACATTCAGATCCACAGTTCTTTCTTTTCATTGTCACTGCATGTAGTAATGTACATTTTTTTCCCTTTTTTGTGAACCCAGCAAGTTGGAATTGATCAGGGTGACATTCCAGATCTTACTCAGGTCAGTGTACATTTCATATTAATTTAACCCAAGTCCTTTGTGATTTTTAACAGTTAGTGTTCCATTATATACATCACAAGATTTCATTTTCTTCCATATATGTTATATATGGAAATACATGTCATTTTCCCTGTGAATTGTGTTGTTTTTGCATAGTAGTGCTTATATTCAGTGAACTCTTCAGTTATTTTTTCTCTGGTCTGGTTCTTGAGAATATTCTTGCTAAAGGTTTGGGGGGTTTTATTTAAAAAGAAAAAAGAAACCGTCTCTGAAAATCATGGGGTAGCTTGCTAAGAATTGGGATAGCTGTTGATTTGCTGAAATAGCCAGCGTTTTCCCCTGTTTAATTGGGCAGGCTAAAAAGAAAAAAGAAACCGTCTCTGAAAACCATGGGGTAGCTTGCTAAGAATTGAGATAGCTGTTGATTTGCTGAAATAGCTAGTGTTTTCCCCTGTTTAATTGGGCAGGATACAAAGATCTGTGCCACCACTTCCACATGTCAAGCAGGGCTTTGGACTTGTTTTCTCAGACATCAATCTCCCCCTCTGGAATTTCAGAGTTGTTTGCCTCGTGATAAGGATGGGGGTGGGTGGGCTGCTCTTCAGAAAGCCATAAATCCCACTTGGTGCATCTAAAATAGCTCTTTCGATCCTGGAGTCAGTGTGAATAAAACTGTTTCGTTTGTTATGTGTTTCTTGTGCTGATACTCTGGGGTCATAATGGAAAAATTAAAGGCTTGGTCTAGAAGTGAGTAAGCTGTAACTTGAAAGAGCCTGGTGGATCTTCAGGCTCTCCCTTGCACCTGCGAAACCAATTTTGAGGGTTCTAGGTTTGCAGCAAACCGTAGTTTCTGTCCAAATCCAGGATTCCAAATGGAAGGAGCTGTGGTTTGTATCCTAGCTTACAGGAAGAAGCCAACTATGGGTGGAAACTCAGAGGTCTCTGATTAGCTAGCCCGTCCACGCACAAGAGGAGAAGAGGGAAGGTGCGAACCTCGGCTCCTTCACCAAATGGCAAACAGTGGTTTGCTATTACATTATAGCCTAGCCTCAGGAGTCTTGCACACAAGTTGTTTCGAAGAAGGCTTTTTCCCCATGCTTCCTTGTAGCATACTGATGCTTTTGCGCACCTCCTGGGTTTTCACCAGCATTCCCCTGCCCCAAACAAGCTTAATTCCAATCCTTTTGGGAAAATTGCAGCAGAGCTGAGGTAGCTACTGTGTAGATTGGAAAGTCCTGCTCACACTGGCGCCATTTCCCCTGCCTCAGCTCCCTTCGTCCCTCCAGCTGCTATTTCCCCAGATAATTTTTTTCTTTTTAAAAAATGTGTCCTGCCAAGCAATGTTCCATCTAAGTTGTGGGGTCTTGTGAGCAAAATTCTACTTTGTGAGCTCCAGGCATTAAAGTCGCGAGTGAGCAATTTGGCTACTGCATAAGTTAGTCTGCTCTGGAGCCATCCTTCCTGAGCCAAGACAAAAATGTGTGAGTCGGAGGCTAAAAAAGTGTGAGCTAGCTCACACTAACTCAGCTTAGAGGGAACACTGCTGCCAAGATCACTACAGCATTATAATGAGCAGTTGAAACAGTGAAGTCCTTCCAGCATTTAAAAAAACACAAAGTTTCTTTTCAATCCAGAGTTAAAAAGGGAATAGACATCTTGCACTTTCCCCTTACAGCTCAACAACAAAAAGGGCTAGAGACATTTGTTTACATGAAAAGTGGGAGTTAGTATATTGTTGCAATAGATCTTTATAATGTTGCAACTCTGTAGCGCTCTAGCCATGCCAGTTGTTTTGTTTTTTTTTAAAGCCATCCAGTGTGGTGGTGGTGGTGGTGGTGGGAAACGATGGCTATGGGAGGGCCAGGGCAGGGAAAATGTGGAGAAACCGGCAGCCGTTTGCCACTGGTGCTGAATCAGCAGCCACCGCAGGTAAACGGCAGGAAATCATCTCTGTGTGGAAAACCCCAAAGTCACGGCTGTGTAAAGGCCGATGCATCTAAGAATGGCCCTGCAGACAGAACGATCTTTTCGCACGCCAGCTCAAAACAGTTTGATTGTTTGCATTTTCCAAATGAGAAGGCATCCTACCAGATGCTGGTGATTTTTGTCGCCCTGTCCGCATGTCAAGTGCCATGCCAGCTGCTGCTTCTTTCTCTCTCTCCTGCCCTTTGTATGCCTAGCTTTCTTGTGTCCAGGCCACGCTGCATGCACGTCATCCTCTCAGTCCTGTCACATCTGCAGCTTTGTAGCTCCTTTCGTTCTCTGCCTGAAACCATCCCTTCCGACCAGTCTAGGTAGCCACCACGACCTGCAGCTTGGGCGACACAGGTGGCCGTGTCAGCAATCCGGGCTCCTTGTCTATGCTACAGACTGGGGTTTGGTGGGGCCGCGTGGCACGACTGATTTGCTTTGAATTCCTTTTGCCTGGACACCTTTTAAAAAGTGAATAACCATGGCCATTGCAAGAGTCGCACAGGTCCGGTGAATCTGTGTTGTAAGGTTTCTGCATTTGTTTAATGCACAGGGGGTAACTGAATTACTGTGGGATTGCTCATTTGTCCAATTGGAAAAAGATTGAGATAGGAAGGGAAGTAAGCCTTCGATCTATGGGGGAGTAACGAATGAGGTAAATAAATCTGTTAACATTCAGGCAGCATCTCTGTCTAACAGAATCCAGTCAGGTGCTGGGTTGTTTTGTAGGCTTCCTTTCTACCCAGCAGCAGCAGCAGCAGCATGGCACCTCTTGTGGAACAGAATTCAAAATGTGTGTGCAATAAGAGTCTTTATTATTAGAGAATGTCTAGTAAATGCCACTGGAACAGGTTTTTCAAGGTAGAGCTTTTATGCGATAAGCAAACATCTTAATAGCTCACCGAAAACATATCCTCCTTTGAGTTCCTGATGTAAAAATGTCTTTCCTGTTACCTGTGTTGTCATTAAATTTTCCTTTCATTTCCCTCTTCCCTGGGAGGCATAACCGGAGTCTGAGACAAATCCCCTTCTGTATGGTACATTAGCAGCTAGGGTACATCCCTCATCTGTTTCCTGGCTCTTGGTTTTGCTGACTGTGTAGTATGCCTGGCAAAGCTCTCGTCCTTTCCTTTTTCATCGCTAGTACAGGTGCTGGATCGCTACTATACACTTAAGGGTATTTAAGGTCTCAGCTGATAACATCACTTTATTTCTTTAAGTTTTTTTTTGCGGTTTCCCCCTAAGCTCAGCTAATTCTTTTTATTGTCGTTGTTCTTTAACTTAACTAGGTACGGTTAGTTCTTCAAAGGGATTAGTGCAGGGAGTGTATCAATAAACATTTTTGTTACCAGCTCAGCTTTCTCTTTTTGGGCATTTCATTTAATCACATTGTTTGTGGAGATGAGGGCAGGAGGCGAGGGCTGAAAAGTCAGCTCCATTCTGCTTGGGCCTGAACGAGACACAAAGGCAGGAGGTCTTGTTACTATTCCTGATCATTCAAAAGGCAAACATTTAATAGTAGGTGAAGGGGAGAGGAGCAGCTGCACGGAGGCAGCAGAGCCAGGAGGCGAGGTTGGGTAACCCTTTCCCTGCCCTCGGCACTACTTTCCTGATTTAAATTATTTCCTCTCCCCACCAGAGATGTAAGGTGAGTGTTTTATTCAGGGCTTTTTTTGTAGAAAAACCCCAGCAGGAACTCATTAGCTACACCCAATAGCAGAAACTCATTAGCACATTAGGCCACACCCCTGACAGCACCACTCATTAGCATATTAGGCCACACCCACATGTTACCAGAAGTGTGGTCATCCAGCCACACCAACCTTTTGCTTGTTATTCTGTTTACCTTGTTTGTTGTCAAAACCCAGAGCTTTTTTTGTAGCAGGAACTTCTTTACATGTTAGGCCATACCCCCCTAATGTAGCCAATCCTAATGAGTTTCTGCTGTTGAGTGTGGCCTATTATGCTAATGAGTTCCTGCTGGGCGTGGCCAACTCAGGGGCCAGCTGGAACTCCGTTCCTGTGCGTTCCTGCCCAAAAATAGCCCTGGTTTTATTGCACCTGTTATGGGTGTCTATTTAAACTGATCTAACAGTTAATCTTAAGGGTTTGGGGGTTTTTTGGTTAAATTTAAGTCTTGATGATAATAGACATTTGTGTTTTAATATATTTTTAATCATTTTAAGGTAAGCCGCCCTGAGCCTGCCTCAACAGGGAGGGCAGGATAAAAATCGAATGAATGAATGAATGAATGAATGAATGAATGAATGAATTTATTAATTGTAAGCTACCTTGTGTCCTCTAAGGGAAAGGCTGGATTTAAATGAATAAATCTTGGCCCCAGGTGGGAGAAACTTTTAGGTACCTATATGAGTTTCCCCACAGAAGAAATAGCGGCTTCTTGAATGGAGGGAATGTAAAAGCTGGATAGGGGAAAGGCGTTAAAACCCCCCCCCCCAATGCAGTTTTTAACAACTCTGAAAGCCGTAGGAGACCTGATCACAGATGCCATGTATCAGTTGGCCCTTTTTAGAAGAGTATTTTAGCCACTCCGATGCATGGGCAATAGAAAAAGACGTAGGCATGTTTTGTCAAGAGCATTTGTTTTCCTTTCTCTCTCCACCTCCCTTATCGCTTTATTTTATGTAGTTATAAAGGTTTTACCCCACATTTCTAGTGTAAATCATAACTAAATCTAACTGTAAACCAGAGTAAGAAAAATCTTCAAAACAGCAAAGCTAAAACAAGAAAAACTGAATGTGTAGTAGCAGTGAAATCACAACCGATACTAGCACAGCAATAAGGCTGTAGTACTAAAAACACTAGAAGAGAGTCCCATTGAATGTGCTTAGGATTGCACTGAAAAGCAGCAATGAATATAAGGGTAACAGCACACTCACAGTAATAAAAAAGGTGAAGGACTTTGTCAGGGAATAGGGTCACTTCCTGCATCGGTGAATATCCGCTGGAGTAAAACAGTGCAGTGTAGTGAGTGAGGGTGTTGAACTAGGGCCTAGGAAACCCAGGTGCTAACCTCCACTGTACCGTAAAGCTTGCCTTGGGTCAGTTATTCTCTTAGCCTGAACTGCTTCACAGGGTTGTTGTGAGGATCAAATGGTGGGAGAAAAGTGGATGTACTCTTCTCAGAGCTCCTTGAAAGAAGGGCAGGATAAAAATGTGTTTAATGAAATAAATGAATATCTCTGGGGGAGAGAGAGAGAGCGTGGTTTCCCACTATCTAGGGGCCACAGCTAAGAAGACCCAGTTCCAAGTGTCAGCTCTTTGCTTCTGTTTACATAGCAAAAGTAAACATGAGCAACTAGTCTGCTTGCTTTGTGTTACCTCTAAATCTCTAAGAAAGCTTGCAGGCTGTAGCTTTTTCTTCTTCTCAACTTAGGGCGGTTTAGTTTCAGATCTCTTGCTAGAAGCTTGGTAGACTTTTGTAGCCTCCAAAAAGAAGTAGAACAGGCCAGTCAGAGATGTCAGCTGTGAAAATATCCACATTTGCCATAGTTTGGTGGAAGGTAAGCCATCCCGTATATCTGTGTATGGGAGAGAGTGAGCAAGTGTCCAGTAAGATGTGAGAGGATGTAAAAATTGCCCCAGGGCTGAAGATGTAACACCTTTTGTGACGTGTATCACATCTTTTGTTTCACATCATTCTTCTGTTACAAATAAATGGGCATGTTTCATTGAGGAGCAGAGCCCCAAACCCCAGTGTCGCACACCGAAAGGTTTGCTGTGGGGTTGCATGGCCAGTAACAGTGGCTTTCAGATGTCTTGCCTTCAGGCAAGAATCATTGTGTTTGAGACACATGTTCCACAGAACACTTGTGGGTTCTAGTGGATCACATGCTCCACATCCAGTGCAGGCTGGGTCTCTTGGGCCCATGTGAGCTTGAGAGCACATCTTTTACCACAGTCAACCATGTCTGAAATACTTCCTGTATCCATGTAGGAAGTGGTAGAAGAAGCAGGTGCTAGACTGTGGTGGGGAAGTCGCGTGGGTTTCTGGTGTGTTGAATGCAGATCTCTCCTCTCTCCTCACCATCATC
>NW_015161484.1:51798-90866 GCF_001447785.1 Gekko japonicus | reverse complement strand
TATCCATTCTCAACACACCTGTTGCCATCTGTTCCTACGGGAGGGGGAAGGAGGCAGGAGGGGGGCAGGAATCTGATGAAAGAGGGAATGTCCTACTTCTCCTTTCCCTTCCCTTGATAACTCGCACATCTTGTTAAGAACATAAGAGAAGCCAATGTTGGATCAGGCCAGTGGCCCATCTAGTCCAACACTCCATCACACAGTGGCCAAAAATACCAGGTGCCATCAGGAGGTCCAGCAGTGGGGCCAGGACACTAGAAGCCCTCCCACTGTTGCCCCCCCTCCAAGCACCAGGAATACAGAGCATCACCTGCCCCAGCCTGTGAGTTCCTACCTATACCTTGTGGCTAATAGACACTGATGGACCTCTGCTCCATATGTTTATCCAGTTCCCTCTTGAAGCTGTCCGTGCTTGGTATCACCTGTACTCTAAGTGGGAGGACTGTGAACATGCCTAGAGGTGGTGGTGGTGGAGTGCGCGGGAGGAATGTGCGCTGCAGTCCTCCTGCTCCAACCTCTGCCCAAGCCTGATTCTGGGTAACTAGGCAAGCTGGATCAAGCATTTGTATCGCAGAGCAGCTCTAAACCTAATCACAGTGTTGTGGCAGACAAAAATGTTACGGTAGTTGTCAAAACCTCCCCCCCCCCTTTATGAGTTTAAATGGGTGTTCCTGTAAACATGGCTACAAAGTGCTGCCAGTATGGTTAGACTATGACCAGGAAGGCCCGGGTTCAAAACCCTGCTGAGCCATGAAGCTCTTTGGGTGCTCTGAGGCCAGTCCTGATCTTTTTGTCTGGTCCACTTTACTGGGGGGAGGGGGAATTGTAAGGGCGGGGGGGAGAAGCACGGAGGAAAATAAGGATGCAAATGAAAGTAATTCTTCTATGCCGGCTCTAGCTAACTTCAGGGGGACTGCCTAAGACAGCAGCCTTAATGCTTCTTTGCCCTGTGGATTTGGAAAAATGAGCGTGATTAAAATGAAAAGGAGGCTTGTGGTGGCACAAGCTTTTTTGGGCTGTAGCCCACTTCAGCTGAAGGAGGCACTGTGGGTTCTTTAGGTATCCACAAGGCTTCGTTTTTGTTCTTGCTGCAACAGTCTGTAATACGGCTTCCCTTCTAGCATTTGTGTGATTGAGCTCTGTCTTCCCTTAGGCAAAAATCTCAGCTACCTTCAAAGTATTGTTCTAGTCAAAAGATGATCAGTGAATGGGTGGTTTCTTGGACGTTGCCGTTCTGATCGGGCCTCTTTTGTTCTAGAGCAAGCACGCTGTCCAGTGCCGTTTCCACACTTGCCAATACGGGAATGTCCTTCAGCAGAATGGATGAGAGAGAAAAGCAGCAGGCGTTGGAGGAAGAGCAAGCCAGACTGCAAGCGCTAAAGGTGATGCCCTTGGGTTTGTCTGTCTTGAACCAGCCTTTAGATGGATCAGCTTGTTTAGGGGCCACTAGAAAAACTGACTTATTTATTTATACCTTCGGCTTATATATCCTGCCCTGACCCCAAAGGTTTACATAGTGGTTCCAACCAACCAATTAACCTAACTAGGGCCACATTGTTTACAGGGTGGTGACTGCCTACCAGCACCCCGGGCTAGTTGTCATCCGGCTTCCTTCCGCGGCTTCAGATATTGGCATCCTGGTGCCCTTTCTGGAGCCAATCTTTCCCGAGCAGCTTCCTCCGGCAGGTCTCATCTTGGCACGTGGCTCTGTGTTGGCTGCAGTTCCGGCTACTGTCCACAGGTGGCTCCGCCGTGCTGCGCCGCACGTTACCACGCTCTCCAAGGCTCCACTGCTCCGCCGCCATTGTTGCCGCTGTTGCCGCCGCCGCCGAACCCTCTACCTTACAAGGAGATGGAGGGGGTTAGTGTTAACTGTCATGCTGAACTGAAAAACAAAAGAACCTGGGAGAAGAGAGGAGTCTTCACCTAAAACTCAGTAGGGCTGATGCCAACGGAGTGACCTGCGGTGGGGATTCTGTAATTGGGGTGCCGTTGTGCCCACCTACCTGACAGCAGAGGAACGGGCACTGGGGCCTCCCTTAACTGTTGGTCAGCTTTGTACGGGAACAGGCGGCCCCTTGATCCTTGTGAAGTTTGGATCAAGCTTTTAGTCAGTTAATGATTGAATCAGGATTCAAAAGACTTCTCTGTGTTTGAGACCTTCCTATCTGAAGGCTGCGGTCCTGCCACTTTCAGGCCCCACTGATTCTCGTGGGAAAGAGCCAAGCACGATTGTCCTTGCTGGAATCAACGGGAGTCGAAAGTACTTAAGTTTCAGCTGGTCGGTGACCTTAAAGTGCTTCACGAACTGTAAAGTCCCATCTGATTTCCGTGGGGACAGATTGAGCAGCAGGATTTTCCTGGGTCACTGTGTAACTGTCTATCTATACTTCGCTCTATGGAATGGGGAAGTGGGTTGTAGGTAGTAAAGTTGCAGTTTCAGCATGTTCGTGTTCTGTTCACCAGAAACTCTGGAATAGGCCAAGAAAGACAGCTGCTTCCTTTCATTCTTCTTATATGCTTACCTCTGCAGTTATTCAGAATTTTTGCCCAGAGTTTTGCTAGAATTGTACAGGATTTTTTCCCCATTTGTAATGAAAGACTTGTCTTTTTCTTGAATGAACTGTGTGATAGTGTGCTCTATTTTGTACTGTCTGTCCTCGTTGTTCTCAGCTATGTTGGGCCAGTTTGGACATGAATTATGGCTGGCATTCAAGATATGGGAGTAGGGATGGACATGAATCAGACCATGGACCAAACTTTTCCACAGACCGGAGCCGAGTTCATGGTTTGTTTGCTTGGTCTGTGAGCAGCAATGTTCCCTCTAAGCTGTGAAGTCTTGTGAGCAAAAATTCTACTTTGTGAGCTACTGGCATTAAAGTTGCGAGCGAGCCATTTGGCTACTGCATAAATTAGTTTGCTCTGGAGCCCTCCTTCCTGAGCTGAAACAAAAGTGTGTGAACTGGAAGCTAAAAAACTGTGAGCTAGCTCACTCTAACTCATCTTAGAGGGAACACTGGTGAGCAGCCCATGGAAGTCGACTCCGAAGACCTTTAAATGCCTTCTGAGTCCACTTCTGCATCGTGCTGCTGCAGCAGTGCGACACGGGGGAGCTCAGAAGACAGTTAAACACACAGTTAAAAAGCCAAATCGGCAAGCCAGGATTTAGGTAAAATCAGCAGAAGTAAAGCTAGCTGTTCGACAACGTATAGAAGTAAAATTGTTTTTAGCTCTTCTTAATAGCCTGAGTAAATGCAAATATTAATGCATGCTGGATGAATGAGGGCAGGAAAAAGTGACAGCAATGAAGCGCCACCATAGAGAATGCCCTTTCTCTGCATCGGGAATCAGATGGCTTGGCTGCCGAAAAAGAACTCCGCTGATAGCATGTTCATTTTGGAGAAGGCAGTCCTTTAAACCAAAACAGCAGACCCGTGCCACCTTGAAGGCTACCAACATTTATTCTGGCCTGAGCATTCATGCTCCCTCTCCGGTCCTTGAAATCACCTGCATTGTTCATTCTTTTGTCAGATTTTAACCTATAAATGCTGCGGGATACAACCTAACTGGTTCATTACGAAGCCCAGAGAAATTTTCAGATACGGAAGGCCTTATGCAACGCACATTCTGATTCTCTCGCCCTGTGTTGCCTGCCCCCTTTTTTATTTTTCGGCAGGAGCAGCGACTGAGAGAGATTTCCGTGGTCTCAAATTCGACTTCTACGTCTGCCTCTCCAAGTACTTTATCAGGGAAGAGTGTGAATACCAATGCTGCTGTTGACCTCTTTGCAACACCTGCCCCGACCACCAATAGGTGAGGGGGGGGGATGTTTCAGTATAAAAGCAAGTACAAAAAGCTCATAAGCATCAGAGGAATTCTTCATGTTAAAAATTGTTGGCACTGGAGCACACGCCCGAGTTAAATGTTGTTACCAACATCAATTGACTTTTCTCTTTGTAAGGCCAAAGGTTCAACCATAGGATTTTTTTTTTAAGTAAAAAAGAGAAGTATTGTAGTTGTATGAGGAAACTGGGTGGGGTCATTTCCTGTGCGTAGGCACTGGATAATTAGAATGGTCACTTACAGAAAAGAGAAAATATTCACTCTCCTCCCCCTCACCACCATGTTCGTAATCACTTTGACTGGTTAAGACTGAGTCACTCCCTTCAAAGCGTTCATTTGTCTTAAAACATTTACCATCCCTCCGCTTCCATCAGTTCATCCATTTTCCATCCACGAGTTTCTGGTTTATCTGACCCCGTGTGCTGCTTCTCTTAAAAGAAACCTTCACGAAACTTGAAATAAATATTTCCTCTCCGCCCTGCCAAGGTTTCAGTAAGGGAGCATGTGATTGGCTAGGGACCCTGTTGGCCCCGCCGGATCCCGGAAAACTGGAAAGGAGCAGTTGGTAGATAGTGCTTCACTTTACCTAAGTGGCGTGTCTGTTGCCATTAAATGGGACAGAAATGCCCAGGGCGTGAGAGTTCCTCAGACTCGAAGCTGCATTGGGAGTGGGATCTCTGGAGGTTAGGTCCTGGAGGCTGAACAGGGAGCCAGCCAACCCTCCAGACCCAAATTGGGGGGGGGGGAGAGGGTGGTGCATGCAGAGGATCCCAGCAGGTTTAATCTCCAGTCAAAAGGATCCAGTTACAAGGTGATGTGAAAGACCTCCTGCCTGGGGTCTTGGAGAGCCATCACCAGCCAGTGTAGACAATACTGACTCTGATAGACCTGTAGTCTGACTCAGCAGAAGGCAAGTATAAGGTGCTCTTGTGACATTGCTTCCTTTCCTCCCTGGGTTCAGGCTCACTGTTCCACACTCCTGAGCCTCAACCTCCAGAAGAGGGCCCGGGGCGGGAACTGTTTTGCTGAACATACATGCCAATCACAGCTGTTGTGTAACTTTTTTACAGTTTACGGGGAAGTAGAATTTTTCAGTCAGCACAAGCCCCAACTGTGTTGTATCAAAGCCCATGCACAATGAGTTAACAAGGTGGTTAAGAGTCAGTGGGGTTGGGGCTTCTTGTTAGTGTACAGATATTTGCTCTGTTATTGTAGTACATAAAATCTATCCTGCAAAAATTGCTCTCTAATGCCTTTGGCTCTGTACTCAAGAGTGAACCACCGTTTGAGCTTTGGCTCTGTTAGATAGTTTTATATTAAAGCAGAATATCAAACCTTGCATTGTTTAATTATAACTTGACTTCTTGAATCTTTCAGCATGCCCAACCTTTCTACTGATCTCTTTGACCTTCAGCCTGCGTTTGTTCCAACGGTACAAAGTACCCCAGCCATCGCAACTTCAGCAAGCAGTGCCTGGGGAGGTAAGGTACTGTCCGTTATGGCAACATAAAGCTGCTTCAGCCCTTGAAATCCTAGGAGTTTGGGATATTCACCCTGCCAAATTAAGGCCTACATAATGGATCGCCCAACAAATCCTCTGCTGCAATGAAGTCTAGACTATCCCTTTTACCTTCATGCGGAGCTATGTCACAAAAGTATGAATTATATTGCAGCAGTTACAGCTGCGCTCCTAAAGGAATTTGTCTTGAAGGAATTTGTCAGGTTAGCTTTGCTTGCTTCATCCTGGCCTGTTTGTTTGGCATTGAAGTGTGTTTATAATATATATGGTATTTACGTACTGCATTTCAGTCATTAGGATCCTCAAAGTGACATTCTTCTGGCTGGTTTGATGAACAGAAGCAAATTTAGGTGGTCCCTTAGAGACAAAAACTTCCTAGAAATTTTGAAGCCATTGGAAAGAACTTTAGTAGTTTAATTCAGGGGAAAATACACAACGGAAACATTGGGGGAAGTTGAAATATATGTAATACTTAGTTTCTGCTTTATTGAAATAAAACACATACTTTATAACTTAGCAGGTATAAATTGTGCTACTTTGCATATTTGCAGAATTTAAAAGAATAAACGTTTTAGCTTTTTTCAAGCAAAACTGCAAGTATACCCGATACCTTACCCTACACTTTACGCTCCCTTAGAGTGTGTATCTTAATTTTTCCCAAGGGAAGGGAATAATAAATGTTGACATTAGAAAACAAGTAATGTAAACAATCTCGCCCAGTTCCCCTCCTTACTACAGCCCCTCACCGGATGGCTTTTGTCCACGTAGTTCCCATGGTCCCCAGCATAGTTTAAATGGTTAAAGGAAACCCCTTCCTCCCTTTTTTAGCCTGTGGAAAAGCCGGCTAGGTTCAAACCTGTACATTATTTGGACAAAAACATTTTCACACAGGCAGCAATATGACTAGCAGCATATTTGTCTATCAAGTAAACTACAAGAAGACTTTTTGAAGAAGAGTTCACGGTTTTTAAGCACAGTAGAGCCGGTTAATTGTTGCCAAAATTGCTTGAAAATACTTTCTATATATCTACATAGGAATTATTTTGAATGCTGGAGATTGTCTTAAATGAAATGTTTCATGTAGGGGCGTGCAATTTTTTTTTAAATTCAGTATTTTTCGGTTTGGGTCTATTGTATTTCTGAAAAATGCCAGATCCCAATACCAGTACAGAAGCCAGCCCCAAGCCGAGCTGGTGGGAACGATCCTGATCTTCGGGCTGTCTTCTGCAGTCCCTTTAAACTTTAAAGGGACTGCAGAAGATGCCCAGCAAACAGCTGAGAGGCAGGAGCAGATCCTCCGTTTTCGGATTTACCAGTAATCCCCAAATATATCCGGGATTTTGGGAGGCATTTTTTTTTTTTCCTGAGAAAGCCCGGATACATTTGGGAAGCCAAAATATACCCCAAAAATATAGATAAGGTGTTTTTCAGGTATATTTTTGGTTTGGGTAGACCCAAATATACAGCCCTAGTTTTATGTTATACTTCGTCTAAAAAAAAAATAATCAGTGCTCCCCCATATTTCCCAGTTTTTCCATGGGGGTGGTGGGGAAAGAGAAAATTGGTTTCCCAGTTTATCTCAAGGACTTCGTATTTCTTGAAAAAGATCATGCTGGTCCACTGTAGCTGTTGCTGATTGCTCTGAACTGCCAGATAGCTAGCAGCTTGTTTTCCGTAATAAATGAAACTCATGCAGTCGTGAGTCTTGAGGGCGGTGGCCCAAATCCAGTCTGTGATGGGGTGTAGTTTTTCCACTTTTGCCCATAAAATCATCCTTGAATGAGTTTGGTTTGATTAGTGTGCAATTATTGAAGTGCCAAGGGAGCCAGCATGGTGTGGTGGTTAAGAGTGACAGACTCTAATCTGGAGAACTGGGTTCGGTTCTCATTCCTCCACATGAAGCCCAGCTGGGTGACCTTGGGTCAGTCACAGCTCTCTCAGAGCTCTCTCAGCCCACAAACAAGCCTAGCTCGCAGCTAGAACTTCAGGCTGCCAGAAAAACTTAATCTCCCGACTGTGCTACGTACAACGCCATACGATCATTTTAATTTAATTGAAGTGCTTCAGTAATAGAGCTGTAATATAATTTAGACAGACGCACGCCACACAGAAGTGCAGCTTTCGTTTGGCCAGAGTGGATAAATTCCTGTCTGCCACTGCAGACTGAGGCTGCTTCAGGTCTGAAGCAGTGTTCCCTCTAAGCTGAGTTAGTGTGAGCTAGCTCACTGTTTTTTTAGCCTCCAGCGCACAGATTTTTGTCTTAGCTCAGGAAGGAGGGCTCCAGAGCAAACTAATTTATGCAGTAGCCAGATCACCTGCTCACAACTTTAATGCCAGGAGCTCACAAAGTAGAATTTTTGCTCACAAGACTTTTACAGCTTAGAGGGAACATTGAAGAGAGGGTGGGAGTCCTGAAGGGTAACACTCAATTTTGTTTGAGCCCGAGGTGGCCTTGTACTGGCATGCCGGCTGTTGTTACAAGGTGCACTTCATGTTCCTCTGTGTCCGTGTGTAAATAAAATACCTTCTCTCCTAATTGGGATGCCTTAGTGGATCTTTGGGCAGGACCGCCTTCTGTTCCTCATTTCAGTGGGCGGCAGACCTGGGACTCTCCAAATCCCCCTCCCCACTCTAGACAGGTACACAAATGACCAGCCGAATCTTCACTGTTCCGTGTGCTCTGATGTGCATGGGAGGAAGTGTGGGTTCAATTTCTGCCATTACTGCATTGAGAGGAGGAAGCGATACCTGAATACGCATGGCAAATGGAGAACCTTGTGTGAAGAAGCCCTTGCATTTTTAGACTGAGAAATCAATGGGAGGGGGGCCGTGGCTTGGTAGCAGAGCATCAGCTGGGCACGCAGAAGGTTCCAGGTTCAATCCCCGGCATCTCTAGCTAAAAGGATCAGGCAGTAGGCGATGTGAGAGACCGCCACTGGAGAGCCACTGCCATTATTAAGTAGACCATACTAGCCTTGATGGACAAATGGTCTGATTCAGTGTAAGGCAGCTATGTATATTTATGTAACCAGATCAGATGGAAGACCTAGAAGTGCATCTTCATGTAAGGATTCAGTTCCTTAGCATTTCTGTCTCTTTCTCCTATCACAAGTAATAGCAGCTTTGCTGGAGGTGGGAAATAGCAAAGGGGGAAAATGTGTCATTTGGCCTTAAGGAGCCAGACCAGGGCAGAAACTTGCATGCACAAAAGTGTTGTGGAATCCTTGACGTTCTGCTTCTGTGAACTCCCATGCTGTGCCTGCTCAGTGTGTCTTCTCCTTTGACTACTACTTGTGTTCTGGTTTTTCTTCTTTCCCCTTTTTCCTGTTGCTTAACGCTGTGTCTGAAAGGACCTTTCTCATCCACAAATGGTTGTGTTGGGTCTCCACCCCACCTGGACCTCTTTGACATGAAGCCCGTTGAAGAAGCTGTAAAAAGTACCACCCCTTTTGTGACATCCACGTTAAACTCCAAACAAACAGTGGAACTATTTAGTGGTAAAAACATCCTCATTTTCTTTCAGACTAGTTACTTATAATGATGATCATAATGTGCCTGAACTTCAGCTCAGAAGTATATTGTAGTTCCTCAGTCTGAATTCAGAATGAATGTAGTAAATATACAGAAATGCATGTTTAGCGTTTGACTTAAGTCTGGGCTTCTTAAAAAAAACCCGTAATTGGGGTTTCTCAATCTTTTTAATCCATTAGATGCTTTATGCCTCTTATAGTAAGTTTTTACTCTCTCTTTCCTTCAGTGAAAATGATTTTAGTGATTCTTAGAGAGCCTTGTGCTTCTTGCTTTTCATGGTATTCTATAAATATTCATAGCAACTGTTGTCTTAAACAATTCAAATGTATTGTTCCATGCTTACACTTCTAGCTCTGATCGTTTCAATGAACTTTTTGTAGGGTATCCTCTTCATTCAGCATCCCAAAAAACTGCCTCTTCAACAATCAATGTGGACTTTGATGCTGTGTTCGGTGGAAAATCAGCGGTGCATGAGTTTAGAACCACAGCGGGTAAAGTTACTTCTTGTGTATTGAATTTCTTCATCTTTAAAAATTCTTCAGTGGCATGTGCAAGTCTGTTTATCGTATTTAGTTATGTGGGACCACTGCTACTCCTTTTGGAAGAGGTTTTTTAAAAAAACTGCTTGGTCTTTAATCTATAAGGCTATCTGTTTATAGTATTTAGTTATGTGGGACCACTGCTACTCCTTTTGGAAGAGATTTTTTTTTTAAAAACTGCTTGGTCTTTAATCTGTAAGGCTATCCCAGCTAGACCAATCTAAAAGCCCACCTAGTCCATCGTTCCGTGTCCAGAAGGGGCTAGTTAGACACCTCTGTAAATTCAGCTGTGGGTGCTGAAGGCCTCCCCTCGGTATTTATTTATTTATTTCAACTTGCTACCCCCCTCGAACCCCCCAGGGGGTCTCTAGTATCTAGTGATTGGGAGACATGCCTCTGACTCGGGGGTATCATTTAGTTGTCTAGCGAATAGTCAGTCTCAGAATTACAAGCAGTTCTCAATTTTTAAAATTATGTCTGTTTTATTTATTTCATGTCTATCCCACCTTTCTCCCTAATGGGTACCCAAAGTGACTTATACTCTTCTCTCCTCCATTTTATCTTCACAAAAATCCTGTGAGGTAGGTCAGGCTGAGAGGGTGAGACGGGCCCAAGGTCACCCAGGGAGCTTCTGTGGCAGAGCGGGGGTTTGAGCCCCGGGGCTCCCAGACCGTAAAAGGACACCCCCGCCACTACACCATGCTGGCATTTCCCCCCATTTTGGAAAAAAGGGGGAAGGTTTTTATATCTCCTCTAAAGTTCGGAAATAGACTTTCAAAGGTTTAAGAACATAAGAGAAGCCAATGATGGATCAGGCCAAAGGCCCATCTAGTCCAACACTCTGTGTCACACAGTGGCCAAAAATACCAGGTGCCATCAGGAGGTCCAGCAGTGGGGCCAGGACACTAGAAGCCCTCCCACTGTTGCTCCCCCCTAAGCACCAAGAATACAGAGCATCACTTGCCCCAGCCTGAGAGTTCCTATCTATACCTTGTGGCTAATAGCCATGGATGGACCTCTGCTCCATATGTTTATTCAGTTCCCTCTTGAGGTCGCCCATGCTTGTAGCCGCCGCCACCTTCTGTGGCAGTGAATTCCATGTGTTAATCACTCTTTGGGTGAAGAAGTATTTCCTTTTATCCGTTCTAACCCGACCGCTCAGCAATTTCATGGAATGCCCACGGGTTCTCGTATTGTGAGAAAGGGAGAAAAGTACTCCTTTCTTGACCTGCTCCATCCCATGCATAATCTTATAAACCTTGATCATGTCACTCAGCTGTTGTTTCTCCAAGCTAAAGAGCCCCAAGCACTTTAACCTTCCTTCGTAGGGATTAGGGAAAGTGTTCTTTCTAGTGGCTTTTTTAAGCATTGAAGTTCTAAATGGCTTGGCTGGGCTCCCATGCAAACCTGTATGTCTTTTGAGATGGGTCTCAGAGGCCTTCTTTCTCAACCTGCTCTATCCCATGCATAATCTTATAATCTTATAAACCTCAATCATTAAGAAGCATGACCTGAAGATTCAGAAACAAAAATGAGAAATCCATGAAATGCTTTAAAGCTTGTATGACCTCCAACCTCGGTGCCTGATTTGGGGCTCTGACCTCTCACTACTTAAAATTCTGTGTTCATCTGATTGCAGTTCAAGTCCATTTGTTCCGTTTCGTGCAACATATGTGCTGAAAGGTGTATTAGGTTTTTTTTGTCGACAAATACTGTTCTTGAGACTGAATTGATCTCTGCTCCTGCAACCTAATATTTTGCGAACAGCCATTTCTAATTTATCGAGTGGTCCCGAAGTGTGATTGTAGCCCACCTGCTGTGACTCAGAAGTCATCGCATGTTTTAAGCAAGTTTGCACAGGCTTTTGGGAATATGGGAACTTAGCAGCTGTCTTTCAGCTTTATGGTGTGGTCCTCCGTGCTCTACAACTTTGGGTTGCTACCTGTCCTCTTGAGCACATGACAGCACCCAAGGACAGGATACCAGCTGGTGAAGGGGTTGAAATCGGGGGGTAAACCAGTCTGGTGAATTTCCCCCAAACCTCTCCCCACTCACCTGTGGCGCCCAACAGAACCGCTCCTCTCTTGGCTGTTCCCTTGATAGTGGCTCTTGGTGTGCAGAGCCTGTACTGGGGGTTTGCTGGGGAGGGTATCCATAATGTCTTATAGGTGAGCAGCAAGAATGGGGACGAGCGGAAAGTAGTTTGGGCTGACCTGTCTCCCTTCTGACTTGCTATTCAGTTACCCTCACTTCTCCTGTCTTCCTCTGTACTCCATACACAGTGTGTAGATTTAATTTGGCTTCTGGTTTTAAATGGATTTATGTGCTGCACTGTGCCTGTGACCACACACACTAAGTAATCCACTTTCAGTCCACTTTCCAATTGGATTTTATTGTGTGAACTGGCAGAATCCAGTTGGAAAGTGGACTGAAAGTGGATTGTTTAGTATGTGTGATCACAGCTTGTGTTAGCATTTTTAAACCTAACGAAATCAGCTACAAAAATTCACCAGTTTATAATTAAAAGCTTTCAAAATGTGCAGACTAGGTGGGCTTTTAAAATACTTTTTCCATGGGGTGGGGGCATTTTACACTTGGAGTTTATTAATTTAACACACATTATAATTGTCCTTTTCTTTTGTCTTTTGGGTATAATTTTCCAATATGGCCTTCTGGATCTTGGCTTTTTTTATTGGGTAAGTTTTAAAAAAGTAATTGCAAACTTGTAGTTTAACTGCAGGCTCTGTGATTCCTCCTGTTTGTTGAAACTGTGGCTAAAACATTTTGGAAAAATGAAATGTACAGTTTGCTTGGAGCTGATCTACCAAAGTTTATGTAGTCCAGCTCTACCCCCTTAAGAAGAGTTGGAAGGAATAGAAGAGGTGCAAATTTTGAAAGCTCAGATTTTTATTTCATCTTTAAAGCAGGAAACAGGGGTGGGAGCGGTAATTACGTGCGGCCAATGCAGACAAAATATGCAATGCAGTCCTAAACAGAGTTACACCCTTCTAAGTCCATTGAAGGCAGTGTAACTTTGCTAAGGATTGCATTAATTATCTCGTTCAGTTTTTAAAAAATGAAATGGCAATAATGGTGGGTGTTATATAGAAAAAGAAGAAGAAGAAGAAGAGATTGGATTTATACTCCACCCTCAATAAAATGTTTTCACTGTTAATTCTGATAAGGTTTTTTTGGTAACAGTTTAAGGTTCTGGGAGGAAGGGGGTATTATTTGCAGAAGGAGTAGTTTTATCTCTCTGGTTGTACATCTCCAAGGAATAGCAGGTTCCAGACAATAAAATACACAGGAGAAGTTGAGCTCTGCGCAAAAGGTTTTGTGTGCGTTGATGACAGTTTAAATATTTGTAGGTGAAGGGAGCTTGTAACCTACTAGAAGCAAAAATATTGCATTTCAGAAACTTGTTAGAATTTTGTCTGGAATCCTTGTTTGAGGAATTACGGTCTCGATCATACTCACAATTAGCCGCACCATAGGCGCGGATGCTGGGCAGATTTAAAGGGCACAATCAGACACGAATATCTGGGAAGCACCTCGCACCCATCGGCAACCTGTTTTGCTCCGCTGCAGAAGTGGAGTAAAAAGACACCGGGGAAAGTCCAGTAGCAAACGGGTTGCGACGGGCCACGGATGGACTTTCCCCTGTCTGATCACTCCAGCGCGAGCTCATGGTGTCGGGATGGTCTGATCAGGCCATCCTGACTCCGTGCCGTTGTTCCTCCCCCCTTCTCAGTATGCGCATCATCGCACACTGCATAGGGAGCCCTCAGTGCTGAGACGCGATTCATCGATTCCCCGTTTCAGCTCAACGGGAACAAACTGCAACCCCCCCCCACACACACACACACAACCCCGACTCACCTGCGGTTGTGTCTGATCATGCGGTGGCGGGCTGCCCCCGCAGCTTCAAAGGACTGTGTGATCGCGCAACTGCCGGTCAAATTCCTCCGTGGGAAATAGCCTCGCTTCCCCCCCCCCCGCGTTATCTTGCACGTGTGACCCCCCCACCATAGATCTAACCTCACACTACGTTTGGCTTAATTTGTATCTTCAAATTTTTAAAAATATTTTTAAATAACAAGGTGATGATAAGGGATACAAAAGAAAAGAAGGATTAATAATATATAATAATATAGAGCTGTTATGCCATCTTGTGAAATAACATCCAGATCACTTATTAATTAACTGTTTATAATGTTATCTGTACTGTGATGATTTTAAATGATTTTACTTATGTTTTATATTGGCGTATGCCCTTGTAAGCCGCCCTGAGCCCGCGTAGCGGGGAGGGCGGGGTATAAATTAAATAAATAAATAAAATAAATAAATAAGGAATAATTTGTATCATGACCAGTGTTTCCTCTAAGCTGAGTTAGGGTGAGCTAGCCCACAGTTTTTTTAGCCTCCGGCTCACACCTTTTTGTCTCTGCTCAGGAAGGGTGGCTGCAGAGCAAACTAATTTATGCAGCAGCCGAATTGCTCGCTGCTCACAGCTTTAATGGCAGCAGCTCACAAAGTAGAATTTTTGCTCACAAGACTCCACAGCTTAGAGGGAACATTGATCATGACTGAGTCTTCAGCTCTTAGGAAATGGTGCACACGCACATACTTAAACAACATCACAACCATGCTGTGTGGTATCTTAAATGCTATAACGGATTGTGGTACCAGCTTTTATGACCGAAAGCCCGTTTCATCAGTTGGCAAATGCACACATGCAGAAACAAGTGTGTGGGGTGGGTTCGATTGCAAAATGAGGTCCAGTGATTCAAGAAAGAGGTATCTTATATTGTTCTGCAAAGCCCTTGTGTGTTCAAACCATTTGCTGAACATCATAAACGTGGATGCAGATATACAGTTGCAGAACCAGTGTATGCATATAGATCTCCCTTCCTCCACTGGGATGTAATGCACACATCCCAGTGGAGGAAGGGAGATCTATATGCATACACTGGTTCTGCAACTGTACATTTGCATCCACGTTATGATGTTCAGCAAATGGGAATTTCAGAGTAGGGAATTTCTGGATGATGGAACTTTATCTGCTGCCTTTACAATCCAAAATCTTAATTGAGAACCAGTGACACTATTTTCTGTTCTTTCTTCCTTTGTGCCCAGTCTTTAATTTTGCAGATGATGTATTACAACCATCTGTACAGAGTCAGAGAGGAGCTTTAATTGGTCAACAAAGTGGAAAGATTTTGGCCAATGACCTTGATTCTTCACTCGCTAATCTAGTAGGAAGTAAGTTAACAATGTCTTCATTTTTTAAGAAGAAAAAAAATTATTATATAAAGTATTCCCACTTCTTAATTAAACCCTTTTGGTTTGTGATTTTTGTTACAGATCTTGGCTTTGGAGGAACACCATCCAAAAAGTAAGCTTTTTTTTTAAAGACCACTTCTAGATTTAGTTGTGTGTTCACAATTTCCTCAACTTGCATTTGTTAAGCTATAGTGAAAAAGGGATATTGTGATGTTTCATAGTTTCAGGCAGGCAGCCCTGTTGGTCTGCAGCAGAAGAGCTGGATTCAAGTCCAGTAGTGCCTTTTAAAGGTAAAGGTTTCCCTTGCTCGAAAGACAGTCGAATCCGACTCTAGGGGGCGGTGCTCATCTCTGTTTCCAAGCTGAAGAGCCAGCGCTGTCCGAAGACTTATCTGCGGTCATGTGGCCGGCATGACTAAACACCGAGGTGTACAGAACACTGTTAACGTCCCACCAAGGCAGTACCTATTTATCTACTTGTAGTTTCTTGCTCTCGAACTCGTAGGTTGGCAGGAGCTGGGGCCAGAGACGGGAGCTCACTCCGTCATGCGGCACTCGGGTCTCGAACTGCCGAGCTACCGGCCTTCTGATCTGCAGTTCAGCATCTTAACCTTTGAGCCACCACCTTAGAGACCAACAAATATTTGGGGGAATGAGCTTCGGCGAGTCAAAGCTCTCTATCTGACAAAGGGAGCTTTGACTCTTAGAAGCTTCTTCCCCGAAAATCTTGTTGGTTTCTAGGGTGTGACTAGGCCTGCCAAATCTCGCCAAATCGCAGCGGGGGATCTGCATGTCTTTGCAGAATCCTTGCCGCGGGGACGGCGAGACACGTTGCACCGCCATCGCCAGGACAGGACACTATGCGTCGCTCTGGCAACAGGGCTGTTTGGAGCCCTGTTGCCAGAGCGACGTGTAGCGTCAGATCCTGGTGATGGCGGGTGCAATGCGTCTCGCCGTCCCCGCGGCAAAGATTCTGTGAAGACCTACGACCCCCCGCCGTGACTTGGCAACCCTAGGTATGACTTGACTCAAATCTAGCTCTTTAGTGTTTCATGTTATTACGGAAAGATACAGGCCAGGATTCAAATTTAGAGTCCAGTGGCACCTTTAAGACCCAACAAGAGTTTATTCATGTTACGAGCTTTCATGTGCGTGCACACTTTTGCAAATACATTGGAATGGAAGGTAGCAGTTCAAACGTATAGACAGACAGAGGTAGAACAGCACATTAGCATGTGACAGGCTTCAAAGTAAAGGATTTAGCCACACCTCACCTTGTAGCTCGCTCGCTCGTGTAGTGTCTTCCCATATTTCAACCGTGGGACCACTTTCGTTTCCTCGCCTACACACCAACGGTTCTTCCCGCCTGCGGGAGAGTGCCTAGTTGGCCCATCGATGGGTGGGCCCCTTTTGAGTATACTGTATCCATACCTGTTGGCTTAGTATTAGTTATTCTTAACAGTGAATATGTTTATGCTACCATAGTTCTCACAATAAAGTAAAACCTTCTTGGAAGTGTGTGCTAAGTGATTGACTGTGGGTCCTGACATTAGGATGTGCCCACCTCCTTCCAGACGCTCCCTTGAGTTTCAAACGTGGGTTGGCTTCTGGCCTGTAGGAAGGCGATTGAGAGACTCCAGCTCAAGACCTTGAGCACAGAGAAGTGGCTTCGAGGTTCTTCAGACTTTGCCCGTACTTTCAGGAGCCCCGTTTCTATAAAACAGTAAAATGTGTTTTGTCTGTCAGCTTTACCTTTTCGATTACAGTGCAGGGTTGTGTTCCGGTGTTACAAAATTCTACACGGGGAGTACTTTTCATGGGAATATTTTAATTTTTGAATAGACTTTTCTAAGAGAGGTTCAGCTGCAGTTATTTTGAGTTCCTGTCCTTGCCACCGTGGCCGTGATCTTTCTTTCTTGCTCACTATCCATTCCCATAGATCTCAGACTTTTCCATTACAGCTGACCTTTGCAAAACGACGCAATTGACTTCTTGGTTAACAGAAACTGTTCTTCTGAGAGCAATTGAACTCTCACCGAAATTTTAAACTAGCCAAACTACCAAAAAATGTAACTCCTTTGGTTGCAGAAAAAGTATGAACAAGTCTGGAATAGCATTATATGGTTTTGAGCGTTCACAATGGAAGGCTTGGGAAATGTTCCCCGCACTGTCACTCTCCCATGACTTAAAGAAGAATCCATGTGTGTGTATTGAAGTGTTAAAAGATTCAAAAGTTACAAGCAGGGCTTTTTTTTTTGTAGAAAAAGCCCAGCAGGAACTCATTAGCATAATAGGCCACACCCAACAGCAGACACTCATTAGCATATTAGGCCGCACCCCCATGTTACCAGAAGTGTGGTCATCCAGGCACACACACACCCTTTGCTTCTTATTCTGTTTACCTTGTTTGTTGTCAAAACCCAGAGCTTTCTTTGGAGCAGGAACTCCTTTGCATGTTAGGCCACACACCCCTAATGTAGCCAATCCTAATGAGTTTCTGATGTTGGGTGTGGCCTGTTATGCTAATGAGTTCCTGCTGGGTGTGGCCAACTCAGGAGCCAGCCGGAACACCATTCCTGTGCGTTCCTGCCCAAAAATAGCCCTGGTTACAAGTATACTATGTTGCAGTTACTCAGTGAAGGACCTCTCCCAAGTGGAAGGTGTTAAAATATTTCATCGAATATTGAAATCTTTGTGTTACAAATAAACTGTGTCTGAAGTTGCATAAATCTCTTCTAAAACTTGATACAGCCTATTTTGAGGTATGCTTTGCAGACAGAAATGGTTCAGACCAAACTATGGAGCTGCTATAGCTTTGTGACTAAAAAAATGAGCTGCGATCTGAGAGGCTGCCGTCTCCGTCTCACTTCTGCCATGAATTTGCCAGACGTCCTTAAATGTGCTGCTCTCAGCCTCCCCACCTGCTATACGGGGATAATATGTCTGCCCTACCTTACTGAGCTGGTGCCAGAACTACTGAGATCCTGTAAATGAAGCACTTTGAGCACTGAATGCTATATGAATGCCGTGTGTTTTCATTATGTGTTTTTCTTTCCTGTCCCCCCATCACGGTCAGAATTAATGAGCAGTTTCTGATGTAGTCTAAACCACAGTGTGCTGTTCACCCAAACTTGCAATCTGTGGCGGCATGTGCACAAAGGGTCCTGATCATGTGGCTCCCAGCCAGTGTTTGGAGTAATGTGTAAACCAACCCGCTGCTGGATCATGTCGCCAAGAAGGCAAACCGAACGTCCCCCCTGGTTCAAGCAAACTTTAATCATGCCGGCAAAAGATTTCTTTTGAGCCAGGCTGGAATGGGGCGTTTTCCTTGCCTGGTGAAAGTCTTCCTGCACCACTTGGGAGTTTCTGCCTGCAAAGGGTTTTTAGAGGCAGTCACACTGCCAGCTTAAAAGCTGTGTAAGCGAGTAATTCTGTTACTTTGCATGCCTAATCAGGCATGTTAGCATTGCTGAAGTGTCCGAGAAACAAGGGGGGGGAGAGAACTGAGGGGGGTGTTAATATAAAGTAGATGGTGTATGCAGCATTCGCGTCAAACCGCAGGGGCACGGAACGTGAAGGGAGTTGAAGAAGCGAGTGGTGAATGTAATAGGGCTACGCTCAGCAGCAGCTTAGCTTTGGGGCTGCTCTGCCCCTTGTGACCACTCGGCTGTGCCATTCATCCTTAGATCTGACATGCAGTGGAATCAGCCTACAGAGAAGAAACTTACCGGCGGAACCCACTGGCAAGCGAAAACGAGCACCTCAACCACATGGACCCCGGTCCCTACTCCTCCCGCTCCGCAGATGGTAATTGTTTTTTCCTTGGGGGGGGGGGCTGTAATCTTTCGAGCCTGCTTGTAAATATTCCCCATGACGTAAGAACTCTGCTGGTCAGGATCCTAAACCGCAGAGGGGATCGAGGTTTTAAAACCCCATCTTGTGGGGAGAACAAGGTTCATTCAGGCACCAGCGTTTTATGCATCATGGGGACCGAGAGTACGTTTCAGACCAGGGGTCCCTAATCCCGCCGTGTATGAGAAGGGAGAAGGGAAGCGCGTGCATGAGCACAGCCACAAGCCATGTATGAGCACATGTATGAGCTGCTTGTCTGAATGAAAATGTATGAGAGATCAGACATAGTTAGGCTTCAAACTAATTTCTTTTGCTCTAGTAATTCTGTCCCTACTCCTTCTGCCAGGCCAAAATGAGGTGGGGTTGGGGGGATACTTATCCTAGATATGCAAGTTATTTTCTTATACGGCTGGCATCTATTTTGGATACTCTATACTGTAAGATGGGCCTTGTACAGTTTCTTGGGAGTTTGTTAGCTGAATTTGTAGCTGTCTTACACGTAACCTTCTTTTTGAAATAAAAACCATCAAAGGTACCTGCTCCAGTAACCTACCCAGTGAATACACCTCAAGTGCCTGTGTATGGAATGGTAAGACAATCTCTGTTTATAATCTGTGTATCACTCAACCTTAGCTGTGTTCTTAATTGTAGGGATTTAATGTTTGAATGTCATTCAGTAGCCTATTATTTTTATAGGCCACTTAGTTAGCAGTGGCCAAATAGTCCTGAAAGCTTTTCTTTGATGCATCCTTCATGTTGATCACATCCTGGTCTTGTCCATTGTCACCCTGCAGTGTGATGTGTGGGACTGGAGTCAGAGGGTTAACTGGTGGCCAGCAAGTCTAATTTGGCCCTGAAGGAGTTTTTAATCGAGTTTTACTCACTGGGCTTGGCTGGCTAGACCATATTCCGTAAGCACTGAAAGATATTTGCAGGCTTCTAGTTTGCAACGAGGCATCACATGACCAAAGTGCTGATAAGAACATAAGAGAAGCCAATGTTGGATCAGGCCAATGGCCCATCCAGTCCAACACTCTGTCACACAGTGGCCAAAATTACCAGGTGCCATCAGGAGGTCCAGCAGTGGGGCCAGGACACTAGAAGCCCTCCCACTGTTGCCCTCCCCTAAGCACCAAGAATACAGAGCATCACTGGCCCCAGACCGAGAGTTCCCATCTATACCTTGTGGCTAATAGCCACTGATGGATTTCTGCTCCATATGTTTATTCAATTCCCTCTTGAGGCCGTCCATGCTTGTAGCCGCCGCCACCTCCCGTGGCAGTGAATTCCATGTGTTAATCACTCTTTGGGTGAAGAAGTATTTCCTTTTATCCATTCTAACCCGACTGCTCAGCAATTTCATGGAGTGCCCACGAGTTCTCGTATCTAAATGGCTTGGCTGGGCTCCCATGCAGACCTGTTATGTCTTCTGAGGGTGGGTCTCAGAGGCCCTCTCCCAGGCATCCTCGTCTTCCACGGTTAGGCAGGTGGCAGGGTCTTCTGCTGTGGTGGCACCCCTTCCATGGAACCCCTGCCACAGAGAGATCTCACTGGCCCCCAGCTGGTTACCTTTTAGGCACCAGCTCGAGAAGCGTTTTAACCTTTTAATCGCTGCATTTTTGTTGCCGTTTTGTAGATATTTTCCTGCTGTGGTTTGGTGACTGTGCTACTGTTTTCTGCCTTGTTTCGGTCGATCGTTTTAACTGTCTTGTTCCTATCCTGAAAGCTTTGAGGAGAAAGGTGCAGAGTAGAAATGTTTTAAATTAATTAAACGATAAATAAGGGGTGGGGATGCTTTATGTGTTGCGGTCTTGTCCACAGTGAACGTTACAGGTGATACCCAAAGGAACCCAAAGCCTAGGCTGTGTCTGAGCTCATGTGCTCCAGAACTTGGCCCCTGGTTTGTGGTCCTCCTTATGGAGCCTGACGGCCTCTTGAGAAATGGGGGTTGACTTTTGTAGCAAACTGCTGTCCTGGTCCCTCGGCAGAAGGCTTCAGTGGCTCCCAGAACTGTCCACTGTTGCAGGAGGGATTCTGCGCTCAGCTTTACTGCTGGTTTGACTTTAGCAAGTCTTAACGCACTTTGGCAGTTCATTGGAGGAGGCGAAGACCTCTGCTGTGCGCGTGGCAACCACATGGCCTTTTTAGGCAGGGCTGTGGTGTTCAGGCCGGTACTAAATGGCTTTCTTATATCCCGCTAACATGCAGGTACCTACTCAGATTGGAGCTACTCCTATTATGGCACCCCAGCCCATGATTTATACCCAGACAGGTCTAAGGCCAACCAATCCCTTTGCACCTATCTCTGGAACACAGGTTAGTACCTCCGTAAAGTGAGCCTGAAATGTTTTCAGGATTCCTGCATCTCAGTATCTTACACGCGGCTGACTTTTCCTAACTTTTCAGGTGTTTGAAAGATTATCCCGCTCTTGTTAGTGTTTCCCGAGGCCCTCCGTTACTGTTTTTCTGTTTGCACGGGGTGTGCAGTCCCTGTAAGCCCCATAAGGTAAATGCGGGTCCCTCTCCTGAGGACCTTGCAGTCTAAATCTCCACAATGAAAGAAGCCACTAAGTGGGCAGGGGGAATGGAGAGGGAAGAGCAGTAGAACGAGAGGGGGAGGCATGTGTGGAATGGGGCAGGCAGAGGTATGAATGGGTGGAAGGAAATTACACATACTTAGACCTTGTTCTGGTTAGGAGCAGTGCTCCCTCTAAACTGTGGAGTCTTGCGAGCAAAGACTCTACTTTGTGAGCTACTGGCATTAAAGTCGTGAGCGAGCGATTTGGCTGCTGCATAAATCAATTTGCTCTGGAGCCACCCCTTCCCGAGCGAAGACAAAAACGTGTGTGCCGGAGGCTAAGAAACTGTGAGCTGGCTCACTCTAACTCAGCTTAGAGAGAACACTGGCTGGGAGTAAGAAAGCTAGCCAGAGATTTTGAGGAGAGATTGAAAAGGGGTGTGTGTGTGTGTAGGGTCTTCTGTGAAGGAATTCTAGACAAGAAGGATTAATGCGTGGAGAAGGAGACTTGTATGAATTAGAGGCGGGGGGGAAGGGGGGGCGGGGGGGGGGGGGAGTCAGCCCCGTGTAAAGCTGGGTGCCATCTGTATGTAGGTGGTAGAGAAGCTGTGGGCCTTGATAAAGGTCATCATCAGGGGCCATTGTGATATACTGTTTCGGCATTTGATAATTGCTTTCCCTTCGTAATCCGTCGTAAGAGTCAGTGTGGTGTAGCAGTCCCTGTTGGGCTGGGATCTGGGAAGGCCGGGTTCAACTCCCTGCTCTACCACGGAAGCTTGCTGGGTGACTTGGGCCAGTCACGCCCCCTCGGCCTGACCTACCGTGTAGGGTCGTGGTGAGGATAAAATGGAGGAGAGGAGAACAGCCTTAGCCGCTCTGGGCCCTCATGAGGGAGGAAGGTGGGGTTTAAATGAAGTACGTAAATAAAGGTAAATGGAGCTGCGGTGGCTCAAGTGGTTAAGACGCTGAACTGCAGGCTGTGGAAGGTCAGTAGTTCAGCAGTTCAAGACCCGAGTGTGCCGCATGACGGAGTGAGCTCCCGTCTCTGGTTCCAGCTCCTGCCAACCTAGCAGTTCGAAAGCAAGAAATTGCAAGTAGATAAATAGGGACCACTTCGGTGGGAAGGTAACAGCGTTCCGTGCGCCTTGGTGTGTAGTCATGCCGGCCACATGACCACGGAAATGTCTTCAGACAGCGCTGGCTCTTCGGCTTTGAAACGGAGATGAGCACCGCAACCCTAGAGTCGGACTCGACTGGCTTTCGAGCAAGGGAACCTTTACCTTTACCTTTACGTAAATAAATAGCCAGAGCCTTGAGGAGCTTCAGCAGAGAGGGGGAAGGCTGAGCTTCCTCCTGTGGATGCACCGAACAAGTAATTTGATGGGTCTGATGAGAACCAGCTGAGATCAGTTCCACGGAGACCTAAGGCCTAGAGGGGGAATTGAAACTGTGGTCGACTGCATAGAAGGCAGTGGAGAAGAAGAAGAAGAAGAAGAGATTGGATTTATACCCCGCCCTTCATTTGGAGTCTCAGAGCGGCTTACAAACTCCTTTCCCTTCCCCTCCCCACAACAGACACCCTGTGAGGTGGGTGGGGCTGAGAGAGCTCTGACACAAACTGCTCTTTTTCAAGGACAGCTGTGCCAGAGCTTGTGGCCGTGATCTTTCTTTCTTGCTCACTATCAATTCCCATAGATCTCAGACTTTTCCATTACGGCTGACCTTTGCAAAACGACGCGATTGACTTCTTGGTTAACAGAAACTGTTCTTCTGCGAGCAATTGAACTCTCACCCAAATTTTAAACTAGCCAAACTACCCAAAAATGTAACTCCTTTGGTTGCAGAAAAAGTATGAACAAGTCAGAAATAGCATTATATGGTTTTGAGCGTTAACAATGGAAGGCTTGGGAAATATTCCCCGCACTGTCTGTCACTCTCCCTTGACTTAAAGAAGAATCCATGTGTGTGTATTGAAGTGTTAAAAGATTCAAAAGTTACAAGCAGGGCCTATTATTTTTATAGGCCACTTAGTTAGCAGTGGCCAAATAGTCCTGAAAGCTTTTCTTTGATGCAGTGAATTCATGTTGATCACATCCTGGTCTTGTCCATTGTCACCCTGCAGTGTGATGTGTGGGACTGGAGTCAGAGGGTTAACTGGTGGCCAGCAAGTCTAATTTGGCCCTGAAGGAGTTTTTAATCGAGTTTTACTCACTGGGCTTGGCTGGCTAGACTATATTCCGTAAGCACTGAAAGATATTTGCAGGCTTCTAGTTTGCAACGAGGCATCACATGACCAAAGTGCTGATAAGAACATAAGAGAAGCCAATGTTGGATCAGGCCAATGACCCATCCAGTCCAACACTCTGTCACACAGTGGCCAAAATTACCAGCTTGTGACTGACCCAAGGTCACATCAGCAGGTGCAAGTGGAGGAGTGGGGAATCAAACCCCGTTCTCCCAGATTAGAGTCCGCACACTTAACCACTACACCAAACTGGCTCTCCTGAAGAGACTGAGGAAGGCAAAGGTAGATAACCTTTCAGATTCGGCAGTGAGGGGGATTGTCTAATTTTGGCAAACGTGGTTTTGGTGGCTTGTCGAAGCCAGGTTGCAGAGAGTCTAGAGGGGAGTTGGAAGAGAAAGGACTGAGGCAGTGGGAGGTAAATGGCACATTCCAAGAGTTGGGGGTGGGGTGGGGTGGGGTGGAAGGAAGGAAGAAGGAAGACAAGAGGGCAGGCAGAGAGGTAGGAGAGGTGAGACGGCCAGTTTGGGAACAGGGGAGCCGTTGTGGGGCGTGTGTTTGGAAGGACCCACGAGGAGAAGGCTAGGCCAATACAGGAAGCGAGGGGGACGACAGCAAATTGGACTGGAGGAGGACAGTGTTAGGTTGGGGCGCGGCAGGGCTAGCACAAGATCTCGAATCAGGGGCTGTGTGTGTAGGAAGCGCAGCCTGAGCTGCAGAGCAGCTGTTCAAAACCAGCAACGGAATACTGTTGTGAGGTCCTCGGATTTAGGCAAGGTATGGAAGATGAATTTTAAAAAACGTTAATAACGTCCTTGTAAGAGTAGCAGTTACTGGAGAGCCCAGTTTGGTGCAGTGGTTAGGAGTGCAGACTCTAATCTGGGAGAACCGGGTTTGGTTCCCCGCTTCTCCACTTGCAGCTGCTGGTGTGTCCTTGGGTCAGTTATAAGTTCTCTGCGAGCTGTTCTCTCAAGGGCAGTCCTCGAAGGAGCTCTCTCAGCCCCGCCTGCCTCACAGGGTGTCTGTTGTGGGGAGGGGAAGGGAAAGGAGACTGTAAGCTGCTCTGAGACTCCTTCGGGAAGTGAAGGGGTGGGGTATAAATCCAGTCTCTTCTCTTCATCTTCCTTCAGCCATGAGTCTGTAGGCTCCTGAGTGTAACTAGTTTGTTTCTTGCTAGTAGTTATTCTATCTTTCACTCAGTGGAAGTTTCTCATTTTGTTTTACAGTTGAGAACAACAACAACAACAAAATATTCTGTACAGTAAATAGACTTAGTTGCATCTAAGATGTACCTCACTGGAATCAACTCAGTGGGGAATTTTCAATGTGATCAGTGTTCAGGTGTTAAGATTGGATTGCTTGTAACTCACAATGTACCAAGAGGTTTGCATTCTGCACCCACGCCTCCATTAGTATGATTCACACCCGTCAGACAGGATGCCCTTTGAGCAAGCAGAGCCGTTCTTTGTAGCATTTCTTTGTTGTTTTAACTTACGCTTGGTCTCCTTGCATTGCAGATACAGTTTATGTAGAGCCGCCAAAGCAGCAAGACACTTTGTCAACCAAATATTGGTAGAAAGAAGACAGAACTTTAAACTGCAGTCTTCACCAGGGCACATACCTGCTCCCCATACAATATAAATTACTTGGAATTGCTGTGCTGTAGAGATTCTTCTTATAAACAGTCACTATGGTATGAAATCATGTTTGGTTCTGAACTGCGCAAGACTGTTTTCAGTGGAGAACTGAAGCATTGGGAAGCCGAAGGTCAGCAAAACGTTAAAAAAAAAAAGAAGTCTTGACTTTCCCTTATTGAAGAGGAGAAACTTACTTAGGATTCCCTTGCAGCCTTTTTTCATCCAGCAAGTAGATAACTCATAGTAAGCTTAAAGGAAGGTGTAACGCTTTCTATTTATTTGGTTTTTTCTCCCTGAACTCACTGATGAATCACTGATGTAATCATGACACCACTTAAATGAAGTTGAGCAATAAATCTTTCGGGTACTTTACGGTGGTACCTAATAACAATAACTACGCTTGCATTATCATAAATGCCAGTATCGTATGAAATCCGAACAGCTTCCCCCTGCCCCAGGTTAGGCAAGCTTCTTCTCATTCACAAATTTCGTACTGTGAGTTTTCAACGCTGTGAATCTACTTAACTAGATGTAGGCTGTTATGCAGGAAACGTAGTCCCCCGTGGTGGCAGCAGGGTCTTCTCGTGCCGCGCGACAGAGCTGCACTTTGGCAGCAGCGCAGAGTCTGACTCTGGTCTGAGGACAGTCGTACATTTCAGAGTAGCGAATGCGGCTCCGGCATGGATGGCATTTAGCTGCATTTCCTCACACTGAACCCCCCCCCCCCCCGTACAGATAGCAGAATCGTTCCTGACTCTAGCAAGAGATGCCTTCATGTCCCAGAAAAAGTCCACATGCAGCCAGCAGCAGCAAGTTTGGAAAGCTTGTTGCCCTTTATTTAAGATGTATGATATCAGCATTTTCTTTCTTAGTAGTTTCTCAGTTACAGTGCTGCACTTTAAGAACTGGAAAAAAAAACATATTCCTGAAATCTTCCACCCTTTGTGCATAGCCCAAGGCCTTTGCTGTGGAACAAAAGGAGAAAAGAAAGAAAGCCTGTTCACTATATGAAAGGAACCGAGCAAGGGTGTGCGTGCGCATGTAAATATTTATAAATCTTTAAACTGCTAAACGGCTGCAGAATCTCCCCTTCCCTTTTTTTGTAACACATACAAAATGCAAATATTATATTGCTTAAGAAATGTAGCTCAGTTTTTTTCTGTGTTTTTTTTTTAAAAAGCTCAAACTATTCTTCTTGAAGACGCACACAATCTTATAGCAGTGTAGGAGAGCACACAGTAAGTAATGCTGGTGGAGCTGGACGGTCCGTGATTCTCAACAGCCCCAAATTTAATACAAGGATTATGTTCTTTTAACTTACACTGTAATTTGACACATGCAGTTCAGGACACACTTAGAAGGGGAGATGGAAAGAAAAGGGAAAAGTATTGAGCTTGTAATGGAAGGGCAGTCCCAAGTCATACGAAGACCCGTCCCCCCTTCTCCCTTCATATCTCCGTAGTGATTTATTTTCTGATCTGGAAACCCACTGCAGTACCCATGACGGCAAGAAGGTTCCATTATCGATGCCAACGTGGCCGTCTTCCTGAAGCTGGACCCCCTTTTGTCATTAAAAACATCCTTTTTTGAAATGCAACACTTGTGTTTGATTTTCCAAACGTTTTCCAAGGTGCCGCCCGCGCACCTGGGGGAAGGGGCTTACAGAAGCAAAAAGTACCTTTGTGGATCGAGCTGTGTCAAATGCAAGAAAACAATTCTTTTCTAAGTGTCTTTTTGTGTTTGTTGATATTGTGCCAAGAATGTAAAAAAAAAAAAAAAGCTTGCTTCAAAAAGGATATACTTGTTTTGTCAAACTAAACATGATTTTTTTAAAAAAAGAACCAGTTTTTACATATGTGTTTGGAATTTGTAACCACTAACTTTGTATGGATTAAATGTTGCAAGTGGAAAAAAACCCATGTTTTAGACCAAAATCTTGGACATGTACTGGCAAAGACATAAACTGGATGCATGTATAGTAATTAAATGTGGAAAAGTGAATTTTAAAGGGCTTATGGCTTTAATGTATTCTTCAGGTTTGTCCAAAACCAATATTTATTGTAGCCCTAACAAGCTGGAGCAGCTGATTTACAGGCCTTGTTTTAGTGGGTATTCTAGTGAATTAATTCAACTAATCCTCATTTAGGATTGTATAATCTCACTTCCAATGAATTTTCAGTCTTTGATCCAGTTTAGCCCAGTACATGTGTTAAATAACATGTGTTTTATTATAACCAACTAGAAATGTTTGTTCTTGGAAATTGTGACCATGTGATGTGTGGGACTGTACAATAAGCAGCAGAGTTTGTTTTTTTTAACCCCCAGAGATTAGATTAGTTTCTGGTCATAGTGTTTAATTACACTTAATTTATTCGGTATGCTGGCTGCTGTCCTACAGCAGGGGATTGCATAGAAAAGCCACCTTAGAAAGAGGGTAGCTTTGACTCCAGATGAAATTTATTTATATACTTTATACAATCAGTTATGTAATTCTGTAAAATCAGACCCAGTGCATATTAATTAAATGCTTCAGATCGAAGTAATGTATACACACACACCCTCTTTTGATGTATTTTAATGTAAATATCCAGATACTTCATTATAATTTCTTGGTGACCTGTACTAACCATGCACAAATTTCTGGAGAATTTATAAATTTGCCTCTCTTTCAGATCTTCACGGTGTATGATGGTTTACACACTAAAGAGTGATCTCTTTCCGTAACACAGAAGTAACACTTGCTCCATGATCTCCTAATGAAAAGTGCTGAAGGTATAGGGTCGTTCCTTTAAATAGTCATAAAAGGTGTCCAGTAGACCCTACGAATAACCTAATTATTCTTATAATCAATTTATAATAGTGAAAGAATAGAAGAGTTTCGATACTCCATTCTAACCTTGTTAGGTTGAAATTTGGAGCTCATCTGTTCAGCAGTTAATCTCCTAACTAAGGAGTTAGATTGTTTAATAGATGGACGCTCTCTAGGCAATATTTGGTTTATTCGGTTTAACAAGACTATTTGGTCCGATATTATAGGTCAGTAGGTGCACCGACTGTAAATATTACCATTGAAACTCTGGAGCAAATACATTATCTAGTCTGGTATTCTCTACATGGTATTTAACAACCTTGCTCCTCCCTCAGATACAGAGAGTGGGGAAGGCCCCAGGTTTTACAGCCAGCTGTTGAATTGCAGAACCCATGCTGAGAACAACTATATAGGTGGGCACGATGGGGAATAGCATCCAAGTGGTGAGGACAGACAATATAGGATCAAGGTGTAGGGCAGCATCGAACAGTGGCTGGTGGTGCTCCCCCCAGTCAAAATGGGCCAGGAACTGTGTCAGCAGAGCAATTTGGCTATGAAGCACGGGCCTCTTGACTTCCTGTCGCGTCTGAGAATAGGAGCCAGCTTGTCTCCGTGGAGATGGACGTAGCACGCTGTTCCCGGATGCGGGAACCCAGCAGTTTTTATAGCTGACTAGCAGGTAGTCACTGTTAACTTCATTGGAAATGCGCTTGGGGAGTGGCTGTGGCTGGGATGACACATGTATTGTTCTTGCCTGAAATGACTTGAGTATGGTCACAACCGAGTGGCTGTGCTCCGTTGAACTTCCAGTTGGCTAAAGGTTGTTTACAGTGATGTTAGTAGACGTTATTGAACTGTTGGAAGATGTTAGATATATATATGTTTCTAAGATTTAAAAGAAGCCAATAAGATTTGCATTATACATACTAGAGAGCTCCTCCCTTTGTGTAATCTGGGCATTGATGTACTGGCAGATTAAATTATGTCCCTAAATAGATATAAAAAGAAAATGCCGCCCAGTTTATTCCTGCCTTCTTAAAGATACCAGTTTTAAGTAACTTCCTCCTTGTTGTACATATCGGAAGGGATAATGTTTTAGCACCATGGCTCGTTCATTAAGAGAGGGGTTTTGTAAATGACTCTTGGCCTGCAGATTTGTGCCTGCGGTCCTAAAACCTTTGCCGGTGAAGCCGCGTGGCTTGTGTTTTCACAGATGCTTTTTAGGGCTGTGTGAAGGCCCGTTCGGGAATTTTTAAGGTGACCCTTGTTCCTTCTCAAAAGTTATTTTGGCTGCTAAAATTAACAAAAAATTAAATCAAGCGTGATTTAGACATAACCTGATTTTAGGTTCGTTGTTTGCAGTAGGCCCAAAACTTAAATAGGCAGTTTCCTCTTTAGATGTATTGCAGATCGAATCCTTTTCTTTTTTGCCGTCAAGTCGCAGTCGACTTATGGTGACCCCAAGAGACCTCGGAAATGACTTGCTGTTGCCTGCCTCTGCGTCGCGACCCTGCACTTCCTTTGTGGCCTCCCGTCCAAATACCAACCAGGGCTGACCCTGCTCAGCTTCCGAGATCTGATGAGATCTGGCCAGCCTGGGCGATCCAGGTCAGGGCCAGATCCAATCCGAGGTTAACGCTATTTTTGTAATTTTCCATAATTGTACTGGTTGGACAGAGCTCTGATTTCCTATTGGTACAGAGAGATGATGTTTTACAAAGAAAGGGAGGAAAGCGAACATATGCATGCATATAAATAAGGACTTCTGTGTCAATACTGTGTTCTGCATTCCTCTTAGAAACTCTGTGTCGGGATTGGCTGAATCCCAACATTCTGTGGCAGTTCAGGGCTTTTAAAACCCAGCAGGATATTAAAGTTCCAGGAAGCCGGTCTTTGAGTGCTTCAAGAAGTAGAGATGATTGGATCTTAACTTGTACAGTTTCTTGCTGTCCGAGAGGGATGACAGTTTGATTATATGCACCCATGAATCCAAGGAAGACCTGGGGTTTTTCGAGTGCTGGGAAGCTAGGGCTGAACCTGCTCTTATTGAGGGGATGCTTTCTAAGGAGGGCAGCCTCCACGCTTGTTTAGATACACGCCTCTCCTGTTTGCTTGTAAAACAGGGTGGATGAGTGGGGTCTCAGTCTTAAGAGGGAAAGACACAAATGTGGACCCCTCCCCTCGTTTTTCAGTCACTAAATCTCTCCCCCCCCCCAACACACACACACGGCAGACACACCAATCTGACACTAGCAATGCGCCAGGTTGGCAACAGGAGTGAACGGCAGAGCAGTGGCTTGCAGAAAGATCCAGTGTGGGAGGATTCTGCTCCCTCTCACTTGCATGCCCTTTTCTGACAAAGTTGGATTCCCAGCCCCCCACTTCTTCTTGTAGGTGACAGGTGGAGAGACAGACATGGTTGCCACCGCTTCATCTTGTTTGACCCAAGGAAAAAACCAAACAAACCAGGATGTGTTGACATTAATGGATGATCTCATTAGAAAATGTCTCTTCGAAAGCATTTTTTGTTCCCTTTTCTACTTACTCATTTCTACTTTCAAAGATGGGAACAGGTTTTTTTGCACGTGGTAAAGACATATAGAAGTGATGTTTTTGTGGTTGTTTTTTTTTTTAAGCAAGCATACCTTTAAAAAAATGCATTGTATTTCAGAATTAAATACAGGGTACCTGGGTCAGTTTTGGATTCTTTGACATATGGTAGGGAAAGGTGGGGTTACAAATTTAGAGTAGAACGCGCTGTGGATCAGTGCTATATTTGTACATAAAAGGGAAAACGTTTTCTTTTGAAGCAGCTTGCATTTTGAAGACATCTCAGTGCACTGTGTATCTGTCCTTTTTATTTCCATTTTAAAGATTATATTTTTGAGTAATGGACACTGTACCTGTTGCTACAGTTAATGGGAATTACTTAGAAGTAGAAATGTTACTCTAAATATGTCGTTTGACTTTGGACTGTCAATGTACAGCTTAAGTATGTGTCGTGTAGCTCATTCCTCCATCACAATCTCTTGTGCATTTATTTTAAAAGAGTACAATACCTAGTACAGTCTCTCTTCTCCCCTCCCCCCCACTTGTAATTGAATTTTCTTCCTTACAGACAGTTAAACCATGTTCTCTTATGAAACCATTTGCTGGAATCTGAGTACTGAAAGGAACCAAGGTGCTAAACACTTCTGTTGACTTGGGTTGGTTCTTTTCAAGAGGTCATTTTGTCATAGATTGTCCCCCAAACGTAACAAGTTGGTGCCTTTTTTTAGGGTATTTATTTGGAAGGAGCTTACTGTTTGTAGGGTGACTTTTTAAAATTCTTATGTACCTCTTCTCAGAGCTGGGCAGTATTAAAAAGGCTTGTGTTTGAAATTTAGACATCAAACACAGTTTAAATTGCATTGTGTGTCTGGATTAATTATATAGAAAATGTATTGTTTTGTATTGGACTGTTTCTCTCCCTGCCTTGATGTATTTGGTATTTTTGTATTTTGTGTGCAAGTAACACCATCTTGATGATGGGAGACAAGCTGCCCCAATACATTTGAAGCTGAACAGGGCTTTCAAGCAGAAATCCCGGGCCCCTGTGCTCACTAAACCCACTGTACTGAGTCTGGTGAGCCAGCTCCCTTTTGCAGGAGAGAAACACTTGCCGTTCAGGGCGCATGCTTTCTCTCCAGCAACTTTTTACCTAGAAGGTGCTGCAGGTCCAGCCCTTGCTGCCCGACAGAACAAGTCACTGCCGCAGTCAGCGTTCCCTGGCTGGGGTTAAAAGGGGTAGGTTAAATTTAAAAACAAACAAACCTAAATACGTTGCCTGCTGCTAGAGCCCCCCGTGCCAATGTACACAAGAGCAAAGAGTCCTCTGATGTAGACTTCCTCACATTGAGAGCGGCTGCACTAAAATTTTGAGGCTAGTATTAGCTGCCAAAAATAGTGCTGTTACAGTGCTTCAGTGAAAAAACCTCCACATTGTAGAAGAGTATCCAGTAGTCAATAAGTTGTTCAGCCAGTAAGGTATCAATTTTATGCTCAACTGACCTGCAGAGAAGCCCTTTTTACGTGTTGCTGTGATTAGGCACCAAAAATCATAAGATCTTGGGAATCATTGCTTCAGGCAATTTATCTTCAGTTGGTCAGGATGAATTCAATAAGTTCCACATAATTGGTATTTTTAAACAAATAAGGCACTCTTAAAATCCTTGTCCAACTCTGAAAAAAGGACAACTATGTTTACTTGTCCCAGTGTTAAGAGACATTGAATGAATGTATTTAGTATTTTGTTTTGGAAATACATTACGGATTTCTGTAGATATTTTTGTATTTGGTTATGTGAAATACTTCTCAGTTAAGTTTTTATTTCATATTTGAAATAGTTTAATGGCTTAATGGAGTGTTTTGTATCTTTATTTGAACTACTCAAAAATACATGTTTTGCCCAGCTCTTGTTCTCTTTTAGGATAATGTCTGTGTACTGTCCCTTCAAACAAGTTGCAGAATGTGATCATAATTCCATCAGCCATCAAAAAGGATGTTTTAAATTGCTGTGTCCTGCTCCTGCCCCCCCCCCAATCAACTTTTGCTGAAGCACAGAACTTTCCATGTTGACATTTAATGGTTCTGGCACTTCATAGCTAGACAGTATATGAAACAGGGCAGAGGTTGACACTATTGCTTAGAGTCCTCCATTTTGTTAATGAAACAAGTTTTGGAAAATAAACTTTGGCACAAAGTGTCTCAGATGTGTGTTTAATACCTGTTTGAAGTTGGCAATGTGTTAAATTTTGGCAACTGCATTGAAATACAGAGCAACAAATAACTTGAAATAACTACCATTTTCTTTCTCCACATGCAGTAGGATCATTGGATCCAGGCTGTGGTCAGTTGCAGGATCTGAATGGAACAGGCTTTTTGAAAAGGGCAATAATTTGAAAGCACTGAATCAGTATTCAAAAGGCATTTTCTTAGCTGTTCTAGTAACTTGTTACTTCCCCCCCTAAAGGCTGCCATTCCACTATACCTGCAAGTTTTGAATTTGACACACCTTCTCTTGTACCAAAAACACACACATCACCTATTGCTCCCAGTGTAGCTGGGTGAGAACATAAGAGCCCTGCTGGATCAGACCCAACAGTTCATCTAGTCTAGCATCCTGTCTCACACAGTGGCCAAGCAATTCTTCTGGAGGACCAACAACAGGGCATAGAGGCCGAGGCCTTCCCCTGAGGTTGCCTTCTGGCTTGGACTCAGAGGCTTAGTGCCTCTGAATGTGGAGGTCCTCCTCAGTCACCACGGCTAGTGGCCATTGACAGACTTATCCTCCATGAATCTATCTAATCCCCTTTTACCTTTAAAAGTGAGAGAACACACAATAGTGAGAGAACATTGGCCAACTGTTACGTTACTCGAGCTGCAGCCGCACAGGTTTTTCTCTGCTATTCGATTTCCCTTGCCCTGCCCCTACAGGGCCCTAGAGACTCTTTTTAAAAATGAAAGTTTAGGGATTCAAAGGAACTAGAAGATTGTGGCAGTAGATGATTATGGCCCCAGACCCCACATGAGCAGTATGCAGGGGAATCGGCAGCTGGCAGGGGAAAGTGCACAGAACTGTGTGGACGCTCCATCTGATGCTGAGTCCACAAGGAAATAGGGACTCCTCTGTGTGTGGATGCAGCCTGATTTGATGATGAACAACTAGTACCCTCTGACAAAGAGGGCCATCAAGTGAATTATAAAACAACTAGAAATAAGGCCCGTTGTGGAAATAAATACAACGGGATCTAGAAAGAGGCTCTGGGAGAGTGCTCTGGCTTTGGGCAAACAGTGTCAGTCTGCTTTTAAAACATGAACCTGGGACCTGCACACCACCAGAATACAGCAGATTCCATATGCAACTGACATTCCAACTGCCTTGGGGGGGGGGAGTTTGAGGTGTGGAATGGAGTGAAGTCCAATCAGCTTCCATATGCAAAAGACCAGGTTGCCGCAGCAGTTGTGGTGTGGGCGGGACCCGGGCTTTGCCTTCTGATTGGTGGCGATATATGCTGAGGAGCAGTGCCATCAGCCATACACTAAGGGAGTGCATTTTAGAATTAGAACTTTGGCACCCACTATTCAATTATATATAAGGAGAGATATGATTGAAGCAACTGGTAAAAAAAAAATCTACATTTTAAACCACTCAGGGAAATTAACAGGCATCCAAGTACTATGGAACACAATAAAAATACGAACAACCTGTTGGAGGTGGAGACTCAGAACAGAGAACATTTTTTTTTTGAGTTCCAATACTACAATTGTGGGTGACTTGAATTAAGAAATTGCTCGAGTGAGTAGACTATTGGTGTGAGCAGTGGAATGCTGGAGTGTCCAGGCACTGCTTCTCTTCTGTACCCAAACAAGCCGGTACTTCCACAATATACGAATCAAAAAACCCCAACAAAACTGTGTACAATAGTATAGAAAATAACCTCTGTTGAATCAAGAATGTACAATCCCACTGTATAGTGGTTATTTGTTCATACAATCACAAATACATCAGTTTCATATGTCCGTATCTCTCTCCCTCACATATTATGCTTACTCAGTATGTTGGTCTTGAGACCGTAATAATGAAACTATAAAACTAACTGTGTCCATATCAGGTACTTGCATTTTAACATCTTTTTTTTTCTTAAAATGTTCCAGTTGTGTCCAATCACTGCCATCATCAATCTTCTGAACATCCAAAGTGCTGGATACATTGGACAATATTCTCTTTCTTGCTCAGAGATTGCAATAACATTATCCCAATGGGGCATGTTGTACCAACAAGGAACCCAAACAAACTGGTACTTACACAGTATATGAATCAAAAAAACCAACACAACTGTGTATAATAGTGTAGGAAATAACCTCTGTTGAAGCAAGAATGTACAATCCCACTGTATAGTGGTTATATGTTAATAGTGTTTGTACCTGATACGGACATTTGATCTCTTCTGTACCCAGCAAAATCCCAATGCGCAATGCTTCTTTTCACAAAACAGGAGGCATGGCTTGATGGCTCCTTTGTGCAGTTATCTTCTTAATACATTGGCCATTTTCAGAACCAACTTATTAATACGAAAAACTGCAAGATTATGTTCCTGATGTTACTTTTTTGCCACAGAACTCCCCCCCCCCCCCCCCCCCCCCCCCATACTTGCATCTTGGAGGCGTGTGCCCCTGGCATTCTGGCACCCCAGCTTAGTTTCACTCTAGGCCCTGAAGATAAGCAAAAATCTTTTTTGTCGTGCCTAAAACATTGCAGGTGGGATGCCTCTGTGACCTGTTGTAGAGTGTCAAATGCCTGGCCTTGGATGCTTGCCAATCTGCCTTATGCTGTTTTGGGTTTAGGCAGAGCTGAGGTTCCAAAGCAGCTAGCCGGTAGGTTCATACAGGATAAAATCTTCCCAGACTATACGGGGGGATTTATAGAATATCACCAGCACTTGGAATTGTGCCAAGTAGCAATCCAAGCCACCAAAGACCTTTTAAAACTGGCCCCGGATGAACCCCTATTCTGTTTTCCGGAGCAAGCATCTTCCCCTTCCCCTTTCCTGATTTCTGCTGTCCTGTATATCCTGCTGTACAGGTATATATCGAGGCACTCCTATTTTTGCAAATTGCTGTGTACCGGCTTATTTTGCTTTATGCAGAGTACCTCTTCAACTATTGACAGTCATAGGAATAAAAATTCCTTAAGAATTCTTAGACACACACACATACGGCTTGGCTATTTTTATTCCTTTTAACCTTGTAAGTATTTCTTTTCTCACCCTTCAAGAAGTTTAGGGTAGTATATGTGGTTCTCCGTGTTCTCCTGAAAGCCCGGGTGGGGGGTTAGGGCAACTAGCCCAGGGTCACGGCAGGCCAGCTGAGTGGGTGTGACCCCAGGGTTCCTGATCCAACCACTGCGATCCCACTAGCTGTTTTCATCCCCCCCCCCCCAGCTGCTTTCTTAACAATATATTGTTTATGATGTGCTGCTGTCATTCAGGGCATTAATTTTAAAAGGTGGATTTTTTGAGTGACAGATCAAAGTGTTCTGTGTTGCTTTCTCTCTCAAAAATACTGGTTTCAGTAGAACAGTTAGGCTTGAGTCCAGTAACACCTTAGAGGCCTACAACAATTTCAGGGAATAAACTTTTGAGAGTCAAAGCTCCCTTCACCTTGAAACTCTTGTTTGTTTGTTTGTTTTTAATAAGTTAAAGTGTTCTATATGTTCCATCTTATAAAATGCATTGTGTATTATTCATAATATTCTAAAACAGGTATTTATTCATTACATGCAATATCAACAATAATAATCAGTTTGTACAATCTAATAGCTACCAGTCAATTTACATCCTTTTTACACAAATCAACACAAGACCCAAGGTCTTCTTGGGTTCTGTTATTAGAGAGTCAACATGGAATGTTTCCTTCAAGATTTGATAAGTAGTAATTGATAAGAATTGTGATGGCTACACGCTCAGATAAAATAAATATTGTGAAACGAATTGTTTACATTGCGCAGCATTTGTTAGCGTGTGAGCGATAATAGAAGAGAATTTTCTACAGAATTACTACAGTAAATGCCATGCCAGGCTGGTTAATTCTAGTGGCATTTGATGGGATCAAACGAGAGCGTTGACAGCAGACATTGGCTTGATCTATTTCAAAGTCTCCAGCCTTATAATCTAACCTGATATACTGCTCCCAGGTGGTGGAAATCCAAGAACAACATCTGTGACAAAAATAACGAAGTCAATAAAGATATGTTGCAAAATCACATTGAAACTCTTGTTGATCATTTTAAGGTGCTATTGGACTCAAATCTAATGGTTTTACAGCGGATCAACACAGCTACCCTCTGAAACTGGCTTCAGTATGGTTCCCAAGTACAGAGTTGCTTACTTGTGAGTAAACCAGAGGGGCACATTTCTGGGGAACCATGCCCAGAATAGTAGAATGTAATGTAATTTGCAATGGTCGACTGGAATATATTTCTCTTGACTGGGGACAAATAATTATTATTATTATCATATGGCAGTGTGTGTAGTATAGCCAAGAAATCCTAAGATTGTCTGGCAGCCAGAAGTTCTAGCGCTTTTAGCGTTGTGCACCACTAGCTGGTGAGCTAGACTTGTTTTCAAGGCAAGAGATGTTTCAGAGGTTGTTTGCCACTGCCTGCTTCTGCATCACACCCCTGGTATTCCTTGGAGGTTGCCCATCCAAATGCTAGCCAGGACCAACCCTGCTTAGCTTCCAAGATCTGATGACATCAGGCTAGCCTGGGGCACTGGGGATAGAGGAGATACACTGCACAGCCAGTGGCCCCCACCACAAAGAAGAGGATGCTGTAAGGTTGTCTCCATTCTTGAGAGGACACAGATGAAGCGTGACAGCAGGGTCTCCATTAATGACTCAGCATTCAATAATGAAGACTACATCTGCCCATCAGTCTCCACTTTTGATGTCTCTATTTCCTTCACTATGTTTCCCCCTGGAATTAAACCCAAACAAATGGTGACCATATAAACCAAGCTTGTTCTTCCAGTTCAGTCCTTGCATTCGTTATGCACCTTTATTATGCTGTAAGCTGATTTGCTGCTCACTCTCAACCTATATGTATGGACCGGCAACTTCAATTTCAATGTATCTGAAGAAGTGTGCATGCACAGGAAAGCATATAACCAGAATTAAACTTTTGCTGGTCTTAAAAGGTGCCACTGGACTCCCAACTTTGTTCTACTAGTAGGACTGGTGGTGGGAAGCGCCTTCGAGTCACAGCTGACTTATGGCAACCCTGTGGGGTATTCAAGGCAAGAGACATTCAGAGGTGCTTTGCCATTGCCCGCCTCTGTGTAGCAACCTTGGACTTCCTCGGTGGTCCTCCATCCAAATACTGGCCAGGGTGGCTGACTTTGCTTAGTCTCCGAGATCTGAGGAGACTGGGTTAACCTGGGCTGTCCAGGTCACGGCACCACCAGCACCGTTTGTTGTCTGGTTGAACAGTGACAGTCCCCCATCTAGTCTGGCACTCCTCTTTCTCCCCCCCCTCTACCAGGCAATAACACTTCCAGGAATGTTTGCCATCAGACTGGCTTAGGCAGCTGTGAAATGCGTTTTATGTATTGTTTTGATTCTTTTATAACATCTGTCATTTTAGCTGGTCTACACCATCCTGAGCCCTGTTTTTTCAGGGGATGGTGGCTTAAAAGTCGAATTTAATAAATAAATAATAATAATAATAATAATACCTTTTGATTTATTGATTGCTCAATCCTGCAGGGCTGCTGGCTCTGAGCGATTTACAGTTACACAGGTTTTCACAAGGGACTAACAATGATAGGGGTAAGGGAGGACAACATATAATTCTTTAAATCATACACGTTTGCAGCCAACGGGGATTTTGTTCAGCTGTAGGCTGCAACAGCAACAATAAACTTTGCTAGGGATGCCAGCCTCCAGGTAGGATCTCGGGATCCGCCCCCCCCCACTACAACTCACCTCCAGACTACAAATTTAGAGTCCAGTGGCACCTTCAAGACCAAGAAAGGTTTATTCAAGGGATGAGCTTGAATTTTTCAAGGGATGAGCTTGAATTTTTCAAAAAGTGCCTTGCACACGAAAGCTCATACCTTGGATAAACCTTTGTTCAAGTCACACACACTAAATAATCCACTTTCAGGACTCTTTCCAATTGGATTTTACTGCGTGAACTGGCAAAATGCAGTTGGAAAGTGCACTGAAAGTGGATTGAAAATGGATTATTTAGTGTCTGTGACTGCAACCATGACTGACCACCTGGATCTGTCTCCAGACTACAGAGATCAGTTCCCCTGGAGAAAAGAGATGCTTTGGAGGGTGGACTCTATGACCGAGGTCCCTGTCCTCCCCAGACTCCGCCTCCAAATCTCCAGGAGTTTCCCAACCTGGAGACGGCAACCCTGAAGGCCAAATGCAGAGACCCCCCCTCCTCCTCCTCCCGTCCTAACGGACTGATTCCGTCTCCTAGCACCGCCTTCCTTCGCCCCGCCCCCTCCTGCTACTCTCAGCCAATGGCAGAAGCCCAGGGATTTGCCCCTCCCCGGCTCGGCGCGGCGATGACGTCACAGGCGGGCGGCCGCCCTTTCCGCGCCTGCGCCGCCGCCGTGCGTCTTTCGCGTCGCCTCTTTCTCTCCCCTCCCCCAAGATGGCGGCGGCCAACAGCAGCGAGGCGGTTTGTGGCGACGGCCCCGCGGGCCTCAAGAGGGCTCACCTGGGGATTCCCGAGGCGGTC